>NW_027305725.1:0-74999 GCF_039555335.1 Amphiura filiformis | reverse complement strand
TNAAAGGGATTTAGAAATTAACCTNTACACAAACTTTGACCTCAAGTTAACTTAGCCTTTAACATGTTTCCCTCCTTTGGCTTTATATCCACCAAATTTGAGCCCAATCACACCTATTTGGACATTGACACCTAAATGACCTTTCAGCCAAAGATGAGGGCGATGCTCCTCCGGCATGACCCACATGTACATTTTGCAACATAGATAGTCACAGTTTACACTAACAAAGAGCAGCTACTGACATTGTCCTCATTCCCAATGATAAGAACATAATATGTATGGCCAATCCTTATTTCTGCACTAAGGATGATTTTGGTGAATACTCTTCATACTCTGTATAAAAAAAACTAAATTCAGGAACACTGGTATAAATGAGTTTTTCTTATCTTTTATTATTCATAGTTCATATGTATACACATAATATATAAATGTTTCATAAACAGTAATATTATATCAAAAGGGATCAGCACATTCAATTCATGCTGTTTTAACCATAATTGGTGTATTCTGAATGGATAAAATAAATGTATCATTCGTTTTTAATTGTGAATACTCTACGAACAGATGATACTATTTTCAACAGCTATATCCACACAGCATTTTAGCATCTGCCATGTTCATGGGACTAATTTGAATACATATACCCATCTTTCAAATACATTAAGTATAAGCACATGTATACATTTTAATGATAATCAATCCCTCAATAATTTATAAAACTTTCACCACTTAAAATGGTACAGTTTGAAATACAAAGTATATGTATTTCACACAACATCAAAAGTTCTCAATAAATCATTATAGGTGTAATTTACAAAAGATTAAAGCAATAATGTGTTATCTGCATAAAAATAGATTCCTATTTAAATGTTAGTTTTCACTGATAGCTACTGATCGCTTTGTCCCTTTTTATTTCGAGCCAAACAAATGAAGTAAAACTGGTATTTCATTCCAGTGCCTACAATGCGTGTATCTAGCTCGCCAATTATAATTACCATGGTTATTGGGAGCTCCACGCAGCTGATGGAATTCAAACAAGATGTCAAGACTAATAGCAATATACACACAGTTTATGTGTCAAGTCGACGTACAGCGGCTACAATGCATTTATTATTTATCATGGTTATTGGCGGAGCTACACACAGCTGATGGGATGTTCAGACAAGACATACAACGAATAGTGAAATAAGCATACAGTTTATACGGTACGTCACTTAGGCAAAAAAAAAGTTGTTTGCTTGTCCTCCTCCGATCGACTGTCTCGGCAGTCCCGACCATAGAACTTTTTTGTTTGAAAGTTTTTTTTTTACAATTTTCTTGAAAATGTCAGGAACTTTTCGTTTGAAAAACTGAAGATTTAAGGCCAGAGTAATGGAAGACACATTCGTTCACCCCCGAATTTGAGATTTCTTGATATTTATCAACACTAAGATGTATTCTTTCACTGACTTGAAAGTGATAAAATACAACTTACTCATATTTTTGCTTGATTTGTTTCACTCTTTTCAACTCTAAAAAGTCACATGGCTCAAGACAGCTTAGTAAATTGGCGGGAAATAATGAATTAGAAATGCGCGAATGCGAAATATTGTGATTACGTGCGCGATTCGCGTTGCGTGACGCGGCGCAACTCTGCCATTCGGTATGTTGTTCACGCCAGCAAATGTGGTGTAAACAAAACAAAAATTTGCAGTCAAAATGCCACTTAGATTTTTTAATTATTTTGAATTTTGGCGCACTGAAAGCAGACATAGATTTATTGGTGCAAAAGAATGCATATTTAGACCATGCACAAAATTGTTTAAATTTTTAGGATGATCTTATTTCATGTGGTTATAAGCAAATATAATGTTCCAGACAATGCTAGTTAATAAATACATTAAGAAAAAGCACCTTAAAATTGTACTTTCTGTTTAGTATTCCATTTTGGACTTAAACTTTTAATATGTTCTAGCAGCCCTATATAAAACTGTGACACTTGAAAGGCCATATCTCTGGAAACGTCCGATTAAAATTATTTAAACGCCAAAATGTTTCTTTCATCAATTCCAGCCAATAAGTTCGGTCTGAATCAATTTAAAAGTACTTCAATTTTTAGTGGACATGCATAATATTTAGTGGAACCAATGTTTTTTGGCATACTTAAACCTGAAATGATAAGAATTTGATTGTTTCCATTTTTTCTATGTCCTCGGTATGTTAATGGGTCAAGTCACAGTGGAGGCAAAACTTCCAAAATAGTCCCATTATGTTGTAATCCTCATCACAGGGAGTAAAAAAAATAGTCAATTGTCATAATTTTCTACAGTGCTTAGTTCAGGAGTTAAGGTCAAATGTCCAAAATTACATACACAGAGATTAAAATTAAAAAATGGTCAGGTCTCAAATTTCACTTTAAGTGCATTTTTGTATTTTCATCATCAGGGGTAGCTACAGTGGGCGGTAGCCCACCACTCAGTTTTGGAGCCCATCACTCAGCTGCAATTTTGGCATTGTAACCCACCACTCAGTCCAAAATTGCAAAAATTTGATCAATTTTGACAACAAATTACCATGTATGCAAGATTGTCATCAAATGCTGCCAGCACTCAAAATGTCCTAGCTACAACCCTGGTCATAATGTCCCCTTTCAGAGTTCATGCAGCCGAAGTCCAACAGAAATATATATAAAGCATAACATTTGACCCACAATTTCATCCGATTCTGAGGTTATAAATTTCTCAAATAAATTATTATCCTATTTGCAGAGAGGAGTAATTTAAGACAAATTTTGATTGAATCGGTGCATTTTGAAAATTTGACTTCTGTGCATGAGATATTTTGACATTTGACCTTATTTACTCTATAAATCCTTAACTAAGCACCCTAGTGCATTATGACAATTGACTTTTTTTATTCGTACCCTCGGTATGGGCATAGAAAAAAATGGAATCAATTCTAATTTTATCCTTTAAGGATATGTATTATGTAGGAAAACTAGATGCTAACTCAAAAATATCCAATAGCACCCTGTACTAATTGTGGCTTTTTACAATTGAACTTAAAAGTTTAATTGTTTAATGCACCAGAGCTGCAAATATGCTACGCTTTTTAGGTCACCTGGGAACCAAGGGAGAACAGTGCCAGTGCATTGATTGGTCACTCCAGGTTAAATAAGAAATAAAGAAATAAATAAATAAATAATAAATAACAGAACTTTTACTGTCATCATATCAGTCACATATAGCTGCAATTTCAGCATAAATACATGATAATCAAAACTCCTGCATTGGCTTGAATATTGGCACCATTACTAGATTTAAATGAACATTCAGTGATTCATAGACCACTTAAAGGCTTAATGTACAATTTACTTCCAATTTTAAATTTGTCATTATATACTCAAAATGCTGAAATAATACTAGTGATAATTATCGGGAATGGTTTCTGTCCATTTTGAGCTGAAATAACAAGGTAAATACTGCTTGTTATTTTGGCTGTTTAACACGCAGTTCTATAGGAGGACATCCAAAGTCATAATTCTTGAATTATGACTTTATGTCGAACTTTGCTCTGTTTACCTACAAACACAACCAATTTGGCTGATTCCATTTAGGTGCAAGTTGTGACATGTGTAAACATTACAAATATGCCAAAAAATCACGGGGGATGGGATGGAGTTGGATGTTTGTAAAGTTGTTTGTTTCAATGTTGCAATATTGGGGCCGATTACACTGCTGCCTACAAATTGCATTGTGTTTGTTTAAGTGTGGTTAATGTATATTCGAGCAATTTGACCTGTGTGTCACCATTAGTTTGAAATAAAGCTTCTTTTTTCACCACATAGCAAGCCATGGGATAGCAAGCCATGTGTGTGACCATCACATCCTAATTGTTAGCAGATATAAACAAGTTTAAATGAAAAATACAGATAAAATTATTAAATACAGAAAATAGTATCTAAATAAATTAGTTATAACACTTGTACTGTGGCTTCTATAATGGAAATTGCATTTGCCAGCAGTAATATTACAAGTTGGAACAAACAGGGCATTATAAGATTACTCCTAGTAGTACTTAGGGCATGATTTGAATGAGTTAAGTGGGTACTACACCCCTGACAAATTGTGTGCCTATTTTTGCATTTTTCTAAAGTATAACACATTGGTGACAAGTTAGATATGTATATTATAGGGGCAAGGGCTACAACTACTGTACTGAAAATTCAGCAAGTAGATATTGATTTATTGATCAAATATTGGTTTTCCCTCATTTTTGACTGTACCTCCACAACCCCAACAATAAAATGTCCAGTGCAGTAGTTGTAGTCCTTGCCCCTAAATATACATATCTTACTTGCCCCCATGCACTATAATTTTGGAGAAAACTGCAAAAATAGGCACAAAATTGGGTAGGGTGTAGTATCCCCTTAAAGTGAAACTAAATGGAATGTTTACATGTGTAATTTCTTCAAGGCATTTGAAAGTTATAGTATTAAAGAAGTTGATTAGCCCATCTTGAATGATATCATGACCTTCCCCACGTTGGGCGCCAATGTGACAGATGAGAAAATTCGATAGCCCATCTTGAATGATATCATGACCTTCCCCACGTTGGGCGCCAATGTGACAGATGAGAAAATTCGATGTTGGAGCTAGGGAGTTTCTTGTTGACCATGTGGCCGTGGGGGCTCGTGGGTATATAAGTTCGGCAAATCTTAAAAAATGCTAGTGTGACAGATGAGAAAATTCGATGTTGGAGCTAGGGAAAGTTTCTTGTTGACCATGTGGCCGTGGGGGCTCGTGGGTATATAAGTTCGGCAAATCTTAAAAAATGCTAGCACCACAAAACAGATGATATGAGTTCCTTTTAAAACAATTTTATTCAACGAAGATATATATCAATACATGTAGATAACATTCAGAGACACAGACAGGGTGGAGATGCTGACTGGTTGGAAGTCAGTGATGGAGTGAAGAGCACATGTTCAACCCACATGGTAAAGAACATATTATGGGATGGGATTACCATGGTTACCAGGTCAAACTTGCAAGGGTGGCACAATTTGGGGATAGGCAGGAAGTGGTCAAGGTTAGTGGTCAAGGATGGTGATGTAATGTTAGGTATGGGAAGCAGTTAGGGTCAAAATGGGAAACAAAGATACATGGGGTATGGAAAGCAACAAAAGACAAAAACATGAAATATTATGACCGTTACATTCACCTCCGCTTTGAGAAATTACGTCCTCGGAATTTACTATGATATAACAATTTTGTGACATGGTACACACAAATTTTAAAGCATAAAACAAAACACAAATTGCAAGCATTCATTAAAGTACTTTTTGAAAATCTTGGTAAAAGAATTTCTTTCTAAATGCAGTGCAAAAACAAAATAACAATGACATAAATGAGTTCGGTAAACAATACCAATCTCGCTCAGGAATGTTTTGAGAACTAAATTTGTCTAGATACGAGATTGCAGTTTTGTGCAATCTCCAAACTATTCAATAATAACAAAAGCCTGAACATGTTTCGCGACCATGATCTGCGTTTTTCCTACCAGATCCATGTCTACAACAAAGCCTTATAAGTCACTATGCTGCTGAAACATAAAAAGAGCATGATATCCGTTTTTCCTACGATATCAATGCATATACATAAACAAATACCAGGATGTCCGTTTTTCCTACGACATCCATGGCAAATACAATAAACATAAAACACAAGGTATCAATTTTTCTGTATACCAAAAAATACCAAATACCTTAAAACAGGTAACATATACTTTGAATGTACCATATCACATCATAAACACAAAATGTAAACAATCTTTAATATTTACTCCGATTTAGAATAGTTCGATTCAAATTAAGTTATGATGTATTCCGTTAATCCATGAAGTTTCAAAAGTCGATCACAGGAGGCAGCTTACTCCAGTTACACACTTCCTTGTTTTAAAAAAATGTTGTCCACGACATTTGTCACAACGAAAGCATTTACAGAAACATAGTCATGATACCAAAACAAAATCAAATCACAAATAAACAAATCATTAAGAACAATAGCTAAAACCTAAACAAAAGCAGGTGAGTGGATGAGCCAAAATTGTTTTGAAAACTTAAATTTGTCAAGACTGCACCTTAGTAATCACAATTATAAAACGCAATGATCGTAACACATAATAAACGTTCAAACATTTCCAAATTCACTGTCATGATCATACTGTTTGTGCACAGTCCAAACTATAAAACATCTTTTGTATAACTGTGAATACATCAACAATAATGTAATGAGCATATAATAAAGGTGACAGAAACTTTAACAGATAAACAATGATAATAATTATTTTATGTGCAATAAACTATTTAGCATTCAGTCCAGTCAATGAGTTTTTAATTTCACAATTTTTAGAGATCATAGTAATTAACACAAGATAAACAGTTGTCACAGGGTCTGGATTTGCTTTATCAAAACACGATCAAAATAAGCAAGTAAACTTCTTCCAAATGTCCGGCACCACAGAGTCCACATGATGATTATTATAAACTGTTCTGTCATGTCTGTCCATATCAACAAAAGAATGATGTGATCTCACAGGTTGCTGGGCAATTCTTGAACTTGATGTTGCAGTAGCCTCTTCTTCACTGATGGCATTACAAGGTGATGGACCATATGTACATGTAGGATTTATCTGAGTTTTCTGTGCAGTAACAACTGGATGAGACGATTTAAGTTCAGTTTGCTTGGATGGTGATACATGAGTTTCTGTTACTGTTCCAAGTGAATTTGATGGCTGAACTTGAGCTTGACAATAAAATCTATAGGGTTTCTTACTAGCATGTTGACTGCCGATCACATGCTTGCAGTCCGGTCCTGCCACATTCACTGCCTCTGGTGTACGTCCAGCTACATTCACGATATCAAATATAACAAGTTCATTATCATGAAGACTTGCCTTTAAGTGAGTTGGGTTAGCTTTGGTAATTCCAGATTTGTGAACAAATACGTCACAGTTTGTATCTTTCCTTGTGATAAATCCGTAGCATTTCTTTACGTTGAACCACTTCACAGTTCCCAGAATATTTTTCTCGATGATCTCTTCCTTGGTCTCACTTTGTTTGGGTGGTGCACATGGTGGAGGTTTAGGTATACGTACAGGCTGTGAAGAACATTTGCATCGTTGGTGTGAAAGTCTGTCTTCCAAATCTGTGATTTTGCTTTCCAACTTGTTTAGTCTATTTAACAAAATTTCCACTACAGGATTCATGATGTAATTCATGGTAGCTCAGCCGGATGACAGATCACAATATGTACAGTAGCCCTGGCCACGATGGTCACATAAAAAAAACAAAGCCCCACGTTGGAACGCCAATGTGACAGATGAGAAAATTCGATGTTGGAGCTAGGGAAAGTTTCTTGTTGACCATGTGGCCGTGGGGGCTCGTGGGTATATAAGTTCGGCAAATCTTAAAAAATGCTAGCACCACAAAACAGATGATATGAGTTCCTTTTAAAACAATTTTATTCAACGAAGATATATATCAATACATGTAGATAACATTCAGAGACACAGACAGGGTGGAGATGCTGACTGGTTGGAAGTCAGTGATGGAGTGAAGAGCACATGTTCAACCCACATGGTAAAGAACATATTATGGGATGGGATTACCATGGTTACCAGGTCAAACTTGCAAGGGTGGCACAATTTGGGGATAGGCAGGAAGTGGTCAAGGTTAGTGGTCAAGGATGGTGATGTAATGTTAGGTATGGGAAGCAGTTAGGGTCAAAATGGGAAACAAAGATACATGGGGTATGGAAAGCAACAAAAGACAAAAACATGAAATATTATGACCGTTACACTTGCAGCACAAAACAGATGCTATTAGTTCCTTTTAAAACAATTTTATTCAACGAAGATATATATCAATACATGAAGATAACATTCAGAGACACAGACAGGGTGGAGATGCTGACTGGTTGGAAGTCAGTGATGGAGTGAAGAGCACATGTCCAACCCACATGGTAAAGAACATATTATGGGATGGGATTACCATGGTTACCAGGTCAAACTTGCAAGGGTAGCACAATTTGGGGATAGGCAGGAAATGGTCAAGGTTAGTGGTCAAGGATGGTGATGTAATGTTAGGTATGGGAAGCAGTTAGGGTCAAAATGGGAAACAAAGATACATGGGGTATGGAAAGCAACAAAAGACAAAAACATGAAATATTATGACCGTTACATACATTTTTGCCAGATTACATCAACTGATTCACATAATGCCCATGGTGTTTCTTCAAGGCATTTGAAAGTTATAGTATTAAAGAAGTTGATTAGCCCATCTTGAATGATATCATGACCTTCAATGTACATTTTGCCAGATTACATCAACTGATTCACATAATGCCCATGGTGAGTACTACAATAAACACTTGTATGATGATGAAGATGATTGCAAAATGTTGCAAATTCAATAATCAATGGTGAAGACGTAACAAGTGATGAGTCTACACTTTAATTCATCTGAATACCGAGTCTTAAAAATGAAAGATGCAGGAGATATCAATAAAAATGCAAGATGCAGGAGATATTGAGCCATCGGAATGCTCAGAGACTAAATGCTGACTTTGTCAGCATGATTCTGCACTTAAACCACAACATCACAATACACAAATTGTAAGGGAGACTTTTTGTGTCCCATGTGTAGTATGGTTGGTGTACTCTTTCTGATCTGATGCCACAAGCCACAAAGCTAGCTGGTGCAGAGGAAATGCAGGCCATGAGCTTTGGAACTGGTGACAACCAGAGGCCTAATGAAATCATTCAAATGCTGCTTCATGCTCCATGGACACAAATATTTTGTTCATATGCCATCAAATGTGGGTCTTGCCAAGAACTCTCCAATGCTATATAGTTGAATTGACTCCCCTGGTTGCTATTCGACCATCTTCAGCATGTTGCTCCAACCTGAAAAACCACACCTTTGGATAGAGGAAAGTTGAATCTCCAGCCATATCTACAGGATTGTCCCCTGAAAACAACAAAGATACATGCAGCATGTTAAAAATGAAAATTAAAACTTCAATTCACAATGTACACACGTACCCCTCACTCCCAGAAAGCATTACACTTACATCGCATACTATATGCCCACCCCTACCTGTAAGCGCCTCCAAACGAGGATGTACAAAGTAAAAAAAAATGATGTACTATCCAATCGAGGACACACATGCATGCAGTGAATCGACATACCGTGGACATACTCATACATACTATGAGATGGTACTATCCAAGGGGTTACAACCCCTAATCCCCTATACCACCAAGCAATGCTCTAAATAGCATTTTTACATCATTTCCGTCAACCTGTGCATATCGGCAGACCATGGACAGTCCATGTTTAGGTGCCTGTACATGGTTGGAGGTGTTACGACAAGTATTGTCTCGTTTAGTAGCGAACACCCCTACCCGCAAGAGCTACATTGTGGGGGTACCCCAAAGGGTTTGTGTATGTTGTATGTTTATTGGTACGTACAACATGACATTATGGGGGTATAAATAGGTATGAACATACATTGTGGGGGTATGAAACTGTGTGTTAATACTCCCATAGTGGCTGATGGTGCCATGTACAGTGTGTCACTCTGGTGGTATATTTAAGACCTACCCCTACCCCCTCTAGAGGCTATAAAATGCCATTTGCAGATGTCTTCATTGTGGGGTACCCCCACAATGTCGAAATACGCCCACAATGTAGACTCTTGAAAGTACCCCCACAATGTACCTCCTGCACACTCACATAATCATCTATATACCCCCTCCCACACACAGACACACCTATAGTTTGCTCAGCTCGTAATCGTCGGGAATTTACCACTATGCTGACAAGCAGACCCAAAGTAAGACTGACATTGTTGGCCTGTCTAGTCTATATTGTGTGTCTGTTAAATAAAGTAGAATAAACTTAAATGAATAATTTACGATACTTCTAGTGAGATTTCACATGGCTATTCTCGAAATAAAATAGATTGATATCAAACAATATGTGAAAGCTCCCCAAACTGGGCCCTGTTTAGGACTATGCAAACAGGGACATGACTTTCACCGGTTAACTGGGGTCATTTAAACAAATACACAATTTTTACGACATATACTCGTAACATATCAATCCAAAACATATTTTTTGATCACTGATATAGACACACTTCGGAACTTGTATTTTCATTATTTGCAGCCAAAGCTGGGATGGTCCCGGTTCCTCATGAGGTTCAGAGGTGATTACAAATGCCCAAACAGACACCCCCACACACACCTACACCCATGCATTTTGTAGGGTGCAGAAATGGTGATTTTTCTGAGGGTGTAATTTCAATTATCTAATCTTTGTACAATTCAAATTTCAACATTTTGCATGAAATAATATTAACAATTTTGATGAGTATCCACCAACAGGTTTGATTTGGGATTATTTCATTCAAAAATAAATTTCTGTCACTTTGTTTTAAGTGCATGTACGCACAGAAATACAAGCCAATAGATTAGCGGATTGGTGCATTAATATGTACCTGCTGAAAAGGTTGTTCTTAAGAGCCAATCTCCCTTATTATGTACGGATTTGCGATACAAAAAAAAATAGAATTGTCTCTAAAAAATAATTTTGGTACATATTAGCACCAACAACTCACATGTAAAATATGAGCGTGCACAGCGCCCTCGTTCAGCTTGAAAAAATTCATGAAATTTCAGCCTCTCTGAGCCTTACTTGCAAATGGTAAACTTTGGAGGTGCATAACATCGTGCGCCATCATCATCCCAACCTGCATTTTGCATTTTTTAAAAGTACCAAATGGTTACATTACAAAAACCAAGAAAAAAAATTGGGATCTTGATGGCGCACAAAATGAGCAAATCCAAATGTTTTGATGAAAAGCGCCCTCGTGCAAACTTCAAAGCATCATAACGGGCTGCGCCATCAAGATCCCAAGTCCGAACAAGTTTGAAATTAAAGACCTCCATGGCAAGTTTCATTTTTCAGCAAAATTTTTTTGGGATTTCGTTGGCGCACAGAGTTAACAGAGGTCAAAGGTCAAAATTTCCTATTTTCGCACATTTTTGCACGCCTGTATTATTGCGCGCCAACGTCACCTGACTCTCCGAATAGGATTTCATCAAAGAAGAGGTAATTCTCTGCAAGAACTGAAAAAATTAGCTTGGGATCTCTTGATCTTCATATTTTTCTGATTTTTGAAAATGGACTTAGCCTCATTTTGGAGGTCAATTTGACCTCTTTTTCCCACTCGCTGCACAATGTGGGCTTTTTACTGCATCACAAAAAGATGCGCCAACAAGATCCCAATTTTATTTTTCATCGTCTAGCTTCTTTGGCGACCAGTAGACAAAAAACAAGCAACAGCTAATTGGGATCATGTGGGCGCACTAATATAAAAGAGGTCGAAGGTCACGCTTTGTGCCAAAGTGATGCATATTTGCCTATGTGCAGCACGAAAGTGGAACTTTGACCCGCAATAAAATTGTGCGCCAACAAGATCCCATCTTACTTTTTGGATGATTGGATAAAGGGGCTTATGTATAACTGATAACAAGTAAAAAAAAAAGTGGGATCATGTGGGCGCACTAATTCAATAGAGGTCAAAGTTCATACTTTGTGCCGAATTGGCATTACTTTGCCTATGTGCAGCACAAAAGTAGAACTTTGACCCGCAATAAAAATGTGCGCCAACAAGATCCCATCTTACTTTTTGGATGATTGGATAAAGGGGCTTATGTATAGCTGATAACAAGTAAAAAAATAGTGGGATCATGTGGGCGCACTAATTCAATAGAGGTCAAAGTTCATACTTCATACAAAATTAACCGATTTTTAGCCTAAAGTTGCCGAATTCAGCAACCTTTCACTCAAATTTTGCAAAATATGACTAAGTATTTTGACAAAAAAATATTTTACTCTCACCAACTACCATGATGTAATCAGCATCATCTGAAATGCACTCACACAAGTTTCTATGAGACATGTCTGGTGATCCCCATTGAAAAAAAAATTCGGCACAAAGTATGAACTTTGACCTCTATTGAATTAGTGCGCCCACATGATCCCATTTTTTTTTTACTTGTTATTAGTTATACATAAGCCCCTTTATCCAATCATCCAAAAAGTAAGATGGGATCTTGTTGGCGCACATTTTTATTGCGGGTCAAAGTTCCACTTTTGTGCTGCACATAGGCAAAATAATGCCAATTCGGCACAAAGTATGAACTTTGACCTCTATTGAATTAGTGCGCCCACATGATCCCACTTTTTTTTTACTTGTTATCAGTTATACATAAGCCCCTTTATCCAATCATCCAAAAAGTACGATGGGATCTTGTTGGCGCACATTTTTATTGCGGGTCAAAGTTCCACTTTTGTGCTGCACATAGGCAAATATGCATCACTTTGGCACAAAGCTTGACCTTTGACCTCTTTTATATTAGTGCGCCCACATGATCCCAATTAGCTGTTGCTTGTGTTTTATCTACTGGTCGCCAAAGAAGCTAGACGATGACTAATAAAATTGGGATCTTGTTGGCGCATCTTTTGTGATGCAGTAAAAAGCCCACATTGTGCAGCGAGTGGGAAAAAGAGGTCAAATTGACCTCCAAAATGAGGCTAAGTCCATTTTCAAAAAATCAGAAAAATATGAAGATCAAGAGATCCCAAGCTAATTTGTTCAGTTCTTGCAGAGAATTACCTCTTCTTTGATGAAATGCTATTCGGAGAGTCAGGTGACGTTGGCGCGCAATAATACAGGCGTGCAAATATGTGCGAAAATAGGAAATTTTGACCTTTGACCTCTGTTAACTCGGTGCGCCAACGAAATCCCAAAAATTTTTTGCTGAAAAATGAAACTTGCCATGGAGGTCTTTAATTTCAAACTTGTTCGGACTTGGGATCTTGATGGCGCAGCCCGTTATGATGCTTTGAAGTTTGCACGAGGGCGCTTTTCATCAAATCATTGGATTTGCTGATTTTGTGCGCCATCAAGATCCCAATTTTTTTTCTTGGTTTTTGTAATGTAACCATTTGGTACTTTAAAAAAATGCAAAATGCAGGTTGGGATGATGATGGCGCACAATGTTATGCACCTCCAAAGTTTACCATTTGCAAGTAAGGCTCAGAGAGGCTGAAATTTGAAGAATTTTTTCAAGCTGAACGAGGGCGCTGTGCACGCTCATATTTTACATGTGAGTTGTTGGTACTAATATGTACCAAAATTATTTTTTAGAGATAATTCTATTTTTTTTGTACCCCAACCCCCCTTATTCATGTACATAATAAGGGAGACTGGCTCTTAAACAACAATGCTGGACCCTGGGGCTTGAATTGAGGGAAGCAAACTCACAAATACCCCTCTAGGACACTTTTGTGGTTCTTTATTAACAATTATAATAGAAAATGAAAATAAAATGTTGATTTTAAGCCATTTTTGATTTTAACTCCTGGTGACCACTACAGGTCACATCACTCACATGTCATACATGGGTCACTAATTAAAAATGCTGCGATCTTGTTGAAAGACATACCAAATTACTCGTCTGATTAACAGGATTTAAACAATGTGTTGTGCTATATCAATCTACTGTGCCATCTATTATGGAGTTATTGTACAAAACCCACATTTTGGGGTAAAATGTCAAATTTTTGGTCGTACATGGGTAAAAATTTCAACTCACTTCGATTTTGGCAAATAAGGTGTCAAATTGCTCTTCATGACATAATAAAAAATGGTATAGAATTTGCCTTGTAAATTGAATGAGCAATGGAAGTCAAAATTCAACAATGGCCTGTGACTCCCTATATGGCCTTTGACCTTGTTCTCAGTCAGTGAACACAGCACATAATGAAAAACTATTCATTTTCTGATTCGTATCAGCTTTACAAACAATTCGCCACCGCATTTGTCAAAATTGGACCAAGTTGAAATTTTTACCTTGTACAACCAAGAAAGTGACATTTTTGACCCGAAAATGAGGATTTTGTATGATAACTCCATAACGTCATATATAGCACAAACTATACATTATTTTAATCCTTGTGATCAGATGACAAGATTGGAGCAATTAAAATTTTCCACCTCCGTATGACCTTCCGTGATATCTAGCATTTACTAGGGGTCAAATCCAAAATAGCTCCACGTCTTAAAATCAACATTGGATCTTGAACTTGATGTGTGGAAACTCTCATGCTTCTACTGAAAGTGCACAATGCCTTAGGTTAGCAGCTCTACTATATAAAAGTGTTTACACAAATCTCCATTTAATTTCATTTTAAGGAGGAGATTGGCAGGGGTGGAGGTAGCTGCCCCCTGTTAGAATCTTGCCTCTGTCAAATGCTGCCTGCCCTGATATTTAAAGGCTTAATGTATGATTTCCTTGAAATTTTAAATTTGTCATACTCAAAATGGGGTATGGTTTTCTGTCCATTTTGAGCTGAAATAACGAGGTAAACGCTGCTTGTTATTTTGGCCGTTTAACACGCAGTTCTATAGGAGGATATAAAGTCATAATTCTTGAATTATGACTTTATGTCGAACTCTGCTCTGTTTACCTACAAACACAGCAAATTTGGGTGATTCCATTTAGGTGCAAGTTGTGACATATATGTAAACATTACAAATATGCCAAAAAATTAACCACATTCATATTATAAGATCGTACATTATGACCTTAAGATATTTTATGTTTTTTATTTTATTTTCTATTTTTGCATATTTTTGATCATTTTAGTCAAATTTCACCCATTGAAAGTTGCCTTCCCTTGCCCCTGGCAATGTCCTGGCTACACCACTGCATAGAAAGTTAAGAAGCCAGAAAGAAAGGCAGAAAGAAGGTAGAGAGTGAGGGAGAGGAGGAGGAGATGAGATGGAGAGTGAGGGGGGCTGGAAGGAGAAAGAAGAGGAAGAAATGAAGAAAAAAATTGAGAGAAAGAAAATGAAAACAAATAATGGGAATGAGAGAGAAGCTAGGAAGAGGTGACGAGGGAGAGAGAGTTAGAGAGAACGGAAATGACAGAGAAGAACAAACAGGGAAAACAAACAAAGGAAGGAGATGGATAGAATTTGGAACAGTGATTATACACATGTAAACCCTGGATATAAACCATAAAATATTACAGCACAAGGCAACCATTTGATGATGTCAAAGCATTCATGCATTATGTCATCAGCGCACCAAAGACAGAAGTTGACTGCAAACCAGCCAGCACTTGAAGTCTATGGTACATAGTACCATCATGTAATCAGTTAACTGGGTAATTTTGTTCAGCATATTTTGACACCTCATTTGGAATTATGCAACATTTTTTCCCTCAAGTTATACCAATTTGAATGGAAAAAGAGAGCATTTAAGAAGTGACACATTTTGGCTATTTCTTCCTTCAAGGCAATTCCCACTCTTACTCGCTGTGTTCATAGTTAGCATGTTTCAAGAGAAAAGCCTATGTAAACTGTTGCAACTTTTAAAATGCTATTTTTTCATTCAAATTGGTGTAAGTTGAAAAAATAAAGTTGTATCAACACAAATAAGGTATCAAAATACACAGAACAAAATCTTCCATCTATATTGACTACTTTATTTGGTAATTTAGGTTATTTAGTGTCTTTAAAGTATTGCTTTTGTTTTGAGTGTACAGATACTTCTGTGCACAGTATATATATGTTGGGTGTGGACAATCTCCCCCAACTTCAATATTTTCACACCCACTGTATTCCATGTCTTTTGTACAATAAAATCCTATTTACTGTTCACATTTTGCTCACCATTTATAAGTATTGCATCAGTCATGTTAATATTTTGATAATGACGATGATGAATATGATAATGGTGATGACAATGTTGATGATGTTGTTGATGATGAAAATGATGACAATGATGATTATGAAATTGTTGGTGATCAGGTGTTGTGCGCCACAAATTTATATAAATTTTCCCTTGTCGGCCGTGTATTGAACAGGATTATTTTGAAATTTTAAAATGCTTACAATATTCCAAACCAAACAAGTATGTTAATAAATATGAATACAAAACCACTGGGGTTTGATAAGTGATAGTCGTCATAACCGTTTTAAATATGCCCTGTTGGTTAGACTCCAATCACTCAGTGTACAAAATGAACTATGATCTCCCACTCAGTGAACAAAATGCCAAGCTGGGTGACAGACAAGACGCTCAAGTTGAGATCAGAAAGAGATGCAGCCAAGAAGACATATCTACTTATTAGAACTCGCCATATGCCAGAGAAGTGTGGAGAAAGCTCAACACCCAGCTCAATGAGTCATATAGGGCTGATGAACTTGCCTCTATACACAGGCAGATGGAAGACCTGCAAGTAGCAAATGAAAATGCCAATTACAACACCACATGGAAAATGATCCATGACATCTCGGGGAAGAAGAAGAGATCAAATCCCAAAGTGAAGAAGAGAGATGGGACAATCCCCTCAAGTGACAAAGAACTACTTGCCGAGTGGAAGGACTACTTCTGTGCCTTGCTGAACAATGACAATGGACCACCAACATCTGATCTCCCACCACCGGCCAACCAGGACTTGCCTATTTGTGCTGATCCCCCTACCCTGGAAGAGACAAGAAAAGCCATTCAGGCAATGAAAACAAACAAAGCTGCTGGGCCGGACTGTGCGATTACCACTGAGGCACTCCAGGGACTTAATGTTAATTCAATGCATTGAAATCGAATTGAATTGAAATGAATTTTGGGCGATTTTCATTTCAATGCATTGGAATTGAATTGGAATCGAAATGAGTGGGCTTGGGCATGAATTGAATTGGATTGGAATTGAAATCATCGTGAGAAATGAAGAATTGAATTGGATTGGAATTGAAATCATGTTGAGTGATGGAGAATGAAGTGGAATTGCAATGAAATTCAGCTTTTCAATTTCAATTCACAAGCAGATGTCTGTGATTCCAGATCATTCCACCTGTAAAAAGTGCCCTTCCCCCATTCTGAATTCAGACACACTTCAGGTCTATTCACACAAGAGACACACATTTAAAAACTTTTGGCACTAATCATGAAGCCCCTAATTTTTTTCAAGCTCCTAATTTTTATGCTCAAAAGTCATTTTACATTTGAACAAATTGTGAGAAAACCATTAAAGAAAATGCTTATAACTTTGACAGCTTTTTTCACACTTTTTCAGAAGTACAAGGATTTTGGTGGACTATGCCACAGTTGATTTTTGATAAATAAAAACATGTTATTAATCATGATGATGTCATTCAGTTGAACTCGAAATTATACTGATATTTATTACATTACATCAAAATACTAGTATAAAATGGTTCTGAAAAAGTTTATATAATTATATTAGTGACAGTAAAAGTAAAGTAAATGTAGGATTATATTATTGAATGCAACATATCATAATGGCATAATTATAATGGCACTTCAATACTGAACAATTCTGATTTTAGAATCTACCAGTTTATTAATCATGAAAGCCCGAGTCAAAAATCACTTGAAGCTAACAAACAGAGGGAGTACGGTGACTAAAAAGATCAGATGAAAAGCTATTAATTGTGCACAAATTAATTAAATCAAGAGTTTTAAGCATAACTGCAATAGCCAGAGTATGCACAATGGGCAAGTTGACTACGGAGAAGTCTAGGATTTTGGGTGTAAAATCTTAGCCCGCAGGGGCGTATATTCTTACGTTAATCGCCCCCCAAAGGGGAGGGAATAATTTTACCCCTTTGGGGAAGAATTTTGCATTTTGAAAAAGAACAAAATTTTTGGAATGAAATAGATGGTCACTGGCTGGCAGTGACTGCTCAGGGTAGGTGAATTCATGTCATTTAGGGAAGAATTATAATGGGTACATAGCATTAGCATACATGCAGTGGTCCCTTGGCTTTTACCTATTCCCATCCCAAAAATAATTATTTTGAGGGAAACCATGGGCTTTAGCATAAAACAGGGAAAAGTTTGGTCAGTAATTCTTCCCTGCCTGGGCAATAGTGACTAGTGGTCATACTATAGGTAATAATGCAGACAAAGGTTAAGGGAGTTCTGCTTTGCATATTTCATACAAAATCCATTTTCTTTTTAGTTTGGACATCTGCCTATCTACATGATCTAGGGAAGCATTTGGGATTCTAAGGGAAGACAGAACCATCAATTAGTTAACAGCTCTATTGTCCAAATTTATCTTCCCTTTTAAATCTCAGCTTCAGATCCAAATCCTTGATTATCCTTCCCTAGGCCTAGATGCAATATTTCAGTTGCAATCTCCGAACTCTGCTACAGAAGAATTTTAATTCTAAGGAGTATGTGAGTCACCACATATATAAAAGAGCTGAAAACGCTGAAAACAGTTAGCAAAAAGCAATTTGAGAAGATCTTATACTTTTGTACAGAGCAAGTGTACTGGTACAAAAAAAAGCTGAAAATCAAAACAAAAAAGCTGAACTCTCACACCCCTGTAAATATAAATCACAGCTAGCTCTGAAAATAATAAAGAGCCTAGAGGTGTTTGCCAGCCTGTCTTCCCTTTGAACCATTAGTAATTAGATGCAATATGGTTCAGTGTCCAGACTGTACCATCTAGGAAAGAATTTTGATGTTTTAGGGAAGACAGAATAGAATAACTCACAACTTAGCCTAACAGTTGTATAGTTTCTGGGTCTGACAACACACCTATATTCAGGCAGGGAAGGGAGGGAACAAGAAAATAAGGACAAGTACATGTATGTAGATATATAGCAACCAGCCTAAAATTTTCCCTTTTGGGTCCATTTTTTTGGATCTCAGTTGGGGAAGAATCTGGGGACGGATGTGACACAGTGCGGTAGGGTGAGGGAATAATTTCAATTTTCTGGAAGAATAGACACCCCTGATCTTAGGAGGAGCAGGAGACAAGTAGGGGCTATCTAATAGTATCAAAACCTTGATTTTTGACATCTTTGAGGTCAGTGTGGGGACAGGGTCCAATTTATCGATCGTACCACACACCTTAAAGCCATATTATAACATTTGCTGTTGAGGACGCCCTCACTGATTTTTTAAAATTCATTTTTTACACGATTATATTGTACTTTATTAAACCAATATACCCTGCAAAAATCAAGACTCTAAGTGCTGTAGTTTTGTCAAAATCCGAGATTTTGAATAAAGCGCCGGAACCGGCGTCTTATTATTACGATGGAATTATTAGTCGAACGCATACACGATGTTCATAACACACAGTACGTACACGGCGTATGGGACGGTGATCTACACAACAAAGGGTCGTACCATAGCATGACCGAAGGAGTGGTACGTATCGGCAACATACGTGCTGGTAGTAAATTCCAATTTTCTTTGCTTTGCCGTAGTTGTTCGGCTCAAAAATAAAAGGGGATATATCTGACAGTAAAAACTAACATTTTATGTCAAAGAATTGCTAATCTATTTTGTATGATAATGTTATAATATTGCTTTAAGTTAAGAAAATAATGTGCATGGTGGGCAAGAAGTTAAGACAAAAGGAAGAAGTTCCAAACTTTCATAAAATAGGACCCAGAGGTCAAGGATCACTCGCATTGTTTGAATGTGAAAAGTGAGTTAACATAACAATAAAGTATCTTCTGTTGAAATGCATTTGTGACAAGTTTGACTTCGTGTTGCTGACTCAAGTGTTAAAAAATTGGTAGTCAAATTTAAAACATGCATTGCAATGTCAGTGTCTAGATATTAAACACCATTCTAGACACCATCTTGTCCTTGATTTGTAAACATGTCTAAATGCAAAACATGTTTAGTAATTTGATGCCTTGTGTTTAGATATTAAACACTTGATGTTTTGAAGTTTGACATTTGTGTTTAGATTTTACATGTGTTTACAAACCGAGGACAAAAAAGTGTTCAATCTCTAGACACAGTTTAATTTGCAGTGTGTCTTTGGTCAATTAACACACACTGCAACTGTATTGGAATTGGAATTGAATTGGAATTGAAATGAATGCTCAGAATTGAATTGAAATTGATTAGCTGTTAATTTCACTGCATTGGATTGGAATTGAAATGAAATGATTTTGAAAATGAAAAATTGAATTGGAATCGAATTGAATTAATTCTAAAGCAATGTGGATTGAATTGGAATTGAATAGCAAGACTCCAGGTGTAGAAAGAATTGAATTGGAATCGAATTGAAATCAATTTTCTGGAGTGAAATAACAATATCCAGGGTGGTGGTGAAGCTATGGTAGACATCATCCATAAATTCTGCGTAGAAGTTTTTACAAAGCTTACGCCACCGGAACAGTGGATTACCAATGTTATTGTTCCCCTTCTAAAGAAAGGAGACCTCAGGCTCAGAATTACACTGATGTCAGTTGCAGCTAAGTTGTACAATAGGATCCTACTGAATAGAATTAGGGACCATGCTGATCCTGTAATAAGAAGTAACCAGGCCGGATTTAGACCAGGCAGAAGCTGTGCACAGCAAACGCATATACTCCGTAGAATCATGGAGGCTTTCCATAGTTACCAACTTCCACTAACTATAACATTCATTGACTTCAAGAAAGCCTTCGATTCAATCAACAGGAAGATGGTGTTTTCTGTTTTGCGGCACTATGGTATCCCAGAGAACATCGTAAAGGCAATATGTGTACTGTATACTAATTCACAAAGTGCGGTATTGGTAGATGGCAACATCTCGGATCCTTTCCTAGTGACTACTGGAGTATTGCAGGGGGATGTTCTAGCCCCATTCCTGTTCATTGTTCTCATCGACTATATGATGACGATGGCTACTGAGGGGACTAACAGTGGTGTTGAAAAACACCCATGTCGTCCCAGGAGTTATCCTGTCAAGGTTTTGAACGACTTGGATTTCGCTGATGATATTGCCTTACTTGAATCTACCATCCCACGGGCACAGGCACAGCTGACCAGAACAGCGGCTGCAGCAGAAAGCCTGGGTCTCATCATCAGTGTTCCCAAAACTGAGTACATGACCATCAACTGCAATCTTCAGCCACCAATCCAAGTATACGGAGAACCCATCAAGTATGTCGCTGATTTCAAATATCTTGGTTCCATGATGGGCTCTTGCACCAGTGTTGTCCAGTGATCTCTCCCGACAGAAGGCGCTTGCTTAATGGTATGCATTTTGGAAACTGGAGAAGTCCAACAATCACTGTTGCAACAAAAGTCAAGCTGTTTTACACCACTTGTGTTACAGTATTTCTCTATGGCTGTGAGACCTGGAGGATATCTACTGACATGGAAAATAAGATCAATGCTTTTGGTACATCATGTTACAGAATAATGCTGAACATCAAGCGCACTGACCATGTTAGTAATGAAAGGGTCTATACCATCACCAACACTGCCTCTTATCAACTCCAGTCAGATCAAGACAACTACGATTCCTGGGACATATCCTGAGGATGCAGGAAGATGAACCATGCAGAAGATATGCTCTCTACACCCCATTACATGGTAGACCTGGAAGGCAAAGAACATCCTACTTGTCTTATGTGCAAAAACTGTTGGGGGATTTCGACAACTTTCTACTGCCAGATGCCATTGCCACTTTGGCTTCAGATCGTACATCGTAGTACATGGAGAAACTTTGTAGGCGCCTGCTTCGCAGCTGAATGAAATGAAATGAACGGCACATACAAGTAATTATGGCAGCTGCGAAATAATTCATTCCCACAGTATAGAACATATGGTAAGTATAGTAGGCTATACACAATAGCTAAACCCAATAGGCCCATACATGTACCGCGCTAGTTTTTATAAACAAGTTACCATGTCTATAAAAATCCTGGTACCTTGATCGGCATAGCAGCTTTGTGGATCAAGAAATCTGGTTTTTAAAATCAAGACACCAGTCTCTTCACTGAGGAAAGCAGTCTTCTCTTTTATTGGACAAAATAACATGCCAGATGAGTTATTCCTGTAACGTACACCACCTGATGATGATGGAATATGATAATGATGACGACAAAGAAGATATGGAAGATATGATGATGGTGATGATGATGACAATGTTGATGATGAAGATCATGACAGCAGAGATATGATGATGTTATTATAGCTGCTGTTGATGAAATTTATGATGATGATAATATGATGGAAGAAGATGATGATGCTGATATGATCAATCCAAAACAATGAGCACTACAATCAAGCAGAAGTTTACCTTCTGGATCCAAATTTGACAAAACTGCTGGGTTAGACAACAATCTGCATCTGAAAAATATAACCATGTGAATGGATAATAAGTTTGTCAAACCGTTTCTTAAAATGTGCCATGTAGGCCTACACACAAGTATTCAGTGCTGCTCTGTGGGCAAAAATTCAGTTAAAATGTGTTTTACTCTAGGCATCAATCCAGGGGGGAGGGAGAGAACAATATCACAGACCCCCTGACCCATAATTTGGCAACTTAAATAATTAAGTTAAACACAACTATAGTCTTGATTTGAAAGCTTCAGAAAATATTTTGAGGTCTGTGCTACTTTAAAACCAAGAACAGTGTAAAAATTAAATGATTTTTGGGGGCTAACCTCTGAAGGGGCACATTCCCCTCAACTTTTGAGGGGGGCTCATCCTCCCTCATAAACCCCATGCATCGAGTAAGTTAGACCCACATTTTGAGGTGTGTTATTCAATATGGGGGTAAAAATGTGCATCAAATGGCTTCAATGAGACTTTGCTTTGAAAAAAAAAAAAAAAATCCAACTTGGGGGGGCATATCCTCAGACTCCCCACTCTGTCCTGCAAGCATTGAAACTGAGAAATGATCGAGCAAGCCCTTAATTAATTTAACTGCGTGAGCACTTAGCCTGATAGAGTGTATCATGCATTCTTTGGCATTGTAGCTGCAACACCATGCTCCTATGGTTGTTGTCTTTTGAAACTTTTTTATCAAATTGTGGGAGGAGTTTTGTGGATTTATCGGATGTAAACGTAATTAACAGCAAAAAGAATGAGTTGTTTCTTTCGCGATATTTAGCTTTTTTGAAATGCATTTACTTTGTTATGTTTTTTATAAATACAAGGAAAGAAAATCCAGATTTGTTAACTGTAACTGCTCTATTTTATGGATTTTATTTCACTCATTTCCGCAATGTAAAAGTAAAGAAAATCTTTGTTGTACCATCGGGATACACGCGCGCAACGCATTGCGTTTTGTAGTCGCGCAATTTGTTAACAGATACGCTACGCAAACACAACGCTTATCTGCATGCACAGCACATCTTATATGGAAGCACTGATTTCACAAAAACCTAGCGGTCAAATGGCTTCGTTTTAGCTGATAAAATGTGAATCTTTTCAAGTTCTTTCCCCCGATTTAAACATCAAGATATAAATAGATTCTCAAGGGGCTGTGGATTTACCCGATGTTTACATAATGTAAGGTAGAAAAACGAGAAATGCCGCATTCTCCTGTGAGCTTCGATCAAAGTGCAAAATGTGACCACTTTTAACTTCAACAGCCTTTATTTCAATGTTCATTTTCTCGGTAAAATGACAATTTAGGTACACGATAACTCAATAAATACAGCATCTATAGGTAAGCAATTATGATCATCATAAAAAGCATGATCAACTTATTTTGGTCTATTTCCGATTTCAGGCATTATTTTGTGCAAATAGGCATTTATGAATTTTAAAAAGTTCATTTTGATGATTTATATGATCAATATCTCAAAAAATAAGGCCAATATCAAAAAACTAAAAAAAAAAAAAAAACATTTTTGGAATGGTGCCTCAAGACTAAGAAAAAAACAAAAGAAATATTTTTAGAAAGAGTGTGTTTTTGTTATGATGTACCGAACAAAAATTGCCAAAAATTCACTTTTTTGGGAGTTTCTTCACAATTGTTGTTTTTACACCAAATCTGTATTTATATTGAGATTCATTGATATCTTGCCTTTATAAAAATGTATACTTTTATATGTCTTGCGTGAATAATTGCAAAGTTATGGCACTTTTACTACATGCATATCTGAGAGTACACAGCCTCCTTAAGTTCGAGACGAGATGACAGGTATTCTGGTTGAATGCTGGCAAGGCATTTAAAAATATATAGTATGGCTTTGAATGTTATTCTATCCTCCACAGACAACCAGTGGAGTTGATGTAAAAGCGGCGATACATGATCCGTTTTCTTTGCACGAAAGATGATTTTGCAGCCCAGTTTTGGAGGTACCCATGAGGAGAACATTGCCATATAATCAAGCCTGGATAAGATAAGTGAGCGGATAATGTCATTACTAGTATTTAAGTCTGATGCGGGAGACATTGCGAAGGTGCAATGAAACACTGCGTGTGAGTGAAGAAATTTGGTTACGCATAGTCATGCTGTTATCGAAGATAACTCCTAAGATTTCGGACTGTTTCAGATGGTTCAATGGCCTCATGCACTTCCAATTTGGAGTGTGACAGCAGGCATCTGGTTCTTAACATGAGATGAAGCGGCGATGGAGAATTCAGTCTTCTCACGATTGGGTTGAAGCATATGGCATGTCATCCACTCGTGGAATATACTAGTATCTGTACATACGGTGTACTTGGTACTAGCAAGTGCACCGTGTACACGAGCAGCAGCATATATGCTGTATGCTAAGCATAGGAAGCACATGGGTTACACCGATACCAGTATACACAGTCAATAGGCGACGACGGCGCGGCATATGCAGGTACTAGCTGCGTTGTCTAAATGATCGATGTACAGTGAATTCAGAGAATACTAACGATATAAATCCCTATCATGTGGGTTGCTGATTTAGCAGTGTGAGCTTGGTAGAACGCTGAATGAAAAATTGAGTTGGGTAAAAACGCGGATTTGGGTAAAATAATTCATAATCCTTTATGGGACAAAGTAGGCCTATTTCACAAGCTGTTCTTTCTTCAGGAGAGTATTCAAGTCTTTGCATTCTTTCCTTCTCTGAGTTGTTGGGGTAAAAAACCCAGATTGATGATCATTTACGGTCCTGTGTTACTACAATTCAGTATTATGCGCAAAATTTTTTAGTGATTTTTGTGTTTAAGGGACCAATTTCAACTTTACACTGTTTTTTCTTTTGGTGGAGTTTGGAATAATTCTCTTTTGGGTGTTTGTGAGGGTGAATTCGGCGGGCTGGTTAACCAAATATTTGGGGACTATAATACACCTCCTGCTCTCAGTAGGCCTATCATCTGATCATATATAGTTATAACCATTTTTAGAACTTAACGCATTATGCGTGTTGTTATCGATTTTATTTTGGCTATTTTAAATACCGGTAGGCTTTCGGGGCTATTGTTATTTAATACAGTGGTCACAAACAGCATCATGACAGCAGCCTTCTGATCATTGTCCTTGTTATTATTATTATAATTAAGCGACTGGATCAGTAGCCCAGAAAAATCGTGTGCAAGCCCTATGAATTTATTTTAATATTCAGAGGGCTTGGATTGTTGTACTGTTTTTACCGGCTATCATCCAGTCGCCTAAAATTTAGTAGGTGCTTTCAGGCCTGTAGGCCTACGCAGGGAGTTGCGACGCACCCCCCCCCCCAATTTGGAAACCATACGGTACAAAACGTCCAAAAATTTCAGAATTTGCGAGCGTAGCGAGCAAAAAAAATCAGGTTTTTAACACTTTTTTCAAGGTTTTTTTCACAAAATCGCCCCTCCACTTTTTCAAAATCAGCACCCCTCCCCAAAATGAAATCCTGCGTACGGAACTGGGCCCTATACTAGTAGGCCAACTAAAATAGACGTATATTTCCCGCCTATATCGGGCGTTATTTTTCCTCGAAATAAAATGATTAGGCCGCCTATTATTATTGTGATGATGACGATGATGCCTGACAATGATGATGATGGTGGTGATGATGATTATGATGATGACATGATGATGACAATGACGATGATGACAATCTGAGACGACTCAGATGACAATGATGATGATGACAATGATGATGATGGTGATGATGATAATGATGATGATGATGATGATGATAATGATAATGATGATGATGATGATGATGATGATGATGACGATGATGATGATGATGATGATGATAATGATGCTGACAATGATGATGACCATGATGATCATGATGACCCTGAATATGGTGATGACCATGATGACGATGATAATAATAATGATGATGATGATTAGGGTCAGTGATGATTACGGAGCTGGCCATGGTGATGATGATAATGATGAAGATGATGACACTGATATGGTGATAATCACGATGATGATAATGATGATGATGATAATGATGATGATGATGATGATGATGATGATATATTATGGTGATGACCGTGATGATGATGATGATGGTGATGGTGTTAATTACGGGTGATGATGATGATGACAACAGATACGGTGATGATGTTAATGTATACCGGTATAGGCTAACGACGATTGCGATGACGGCGATGATGGTGATGATGACGACGGTGATGGCCATTTTTGTACAAAAACACATTTACGTTGATGACGACGATCAATGGTAAAGATGATATTAATAAAAATGACGCTGATGATGCTGATGCTGCTGCTGCTGATGATGATGATGACACGTAATATGATGATGGTAATGATGATGATGATGAAAATGGAGACAATTATGACATGATGATGAAATCAGTGACAACAAGATGATGATGATGATGATGATGATGATGATGATGATGATGATGATGATGATGATGGTAACAACCATGATGCAGATGCACATAGGGATCCTTTGTGAAGCACGACGATGGTGACAATGACAACAAGGCTGATGATGATATCAACGATGATGTTGTTTTCGAAAATGACGACACTGGTGATGATGTCGACGATGACGATGATGATAACGCGATTTGATGATGACGACGATGATAATTAGGACATGATGATGATCATCATCGTTATCATTATCGTCATCATCTTGATCATCGTCACTATCATCATGCATCATCATATGATATTGGTGCAACTGTATACTACTGCTGTTGTTGCTGCTGATGATGGTGACACTGATTATGGTGATGACCATGATGATGATGATGATAATGATAATGATAATGATGATGATGATAATGATGATGATGATGATAATGATGAT
Source organism: Amphiura filiformis (assembly GCF_039555335.1). NCBI lineage: Eukaryota > Metazoa > Echinodermata > Ophiuroidea > Amphilepidida > Amphiuridae > Amphiura > Amphiura filiformis. The sequence continues at coordinate 47,889 of NW_027305725.1, read as the reverse complement.
GATGATAATGATGATGATGATGATGATGATGACACCGATTATGGTGATGACCATGATGATGGTAACGATGATGATGACCATGATGACGATGATGATGATGATGATGATGACACTGATTATGATGATGACCATGATGATGATGATAATGATGATGATGATGATGATGATGATGACACTGATTATGGTGATGACCATGATGACCATGATGATGATGATGATGATGATGATGATGATGATAATGATGATGATGATGATGATGATGACGATGACACTGATTATGGTGATGACCATGATGATGGTAATGATGATGATGACCATGATGACGATGATGATGATGATGATGACACTGATTATGATGATGACCATGATGATGATGATAATGATGATGATGATGATGATGATGACCGATGACCATGATGACCATGATGATGATGATGATGACACTGATTATGATGATGACCATGATGATGATGATGATGATGATGATGATGATGATGATGATGATGACGATGACACTGATTATGGTGATGACCATGATGATGATATTAATGATGATGATGACCATGATGACGATGATGATGATGATGATGATGATGATGACACTGATTATGATGATGACCATGATGATGATGATAATGATGATGATGATGATGATGATGATGATGATGATGATGATGATGACACCGATTATGCTGATGACCATGATGATGATGATGATGATAATGGGCGTGTAAAGTGTAGGCCTATTTATTTATAAACGTGACTTCGCGACCCATAGGCCTACACTTTATAGTCACCATTTAAACATAAATGGTCCATGTCGGGAAGATTTGTTGTAAGTTACCGCCCCCACCCACCCACAGTACACATCACCTTCAATATTTAACCGATTGTTTCCGTCGTGTTATATAATCAAGCATTTGCACTATAAACTTGTGTTAATTTTGGTTCATTTATTTATTAAAGCTACTTCGCGGCCCATACCGCTCGCTTTACTAGTATACTCAACATAAACATACCCCTATTCAATCATGGAAGATAATTATGTTGTTCGTTGCATTCCTGTCCCCATCTACTCCCCCTCCCGACCCAACCGGCCCATCACATGAAACGTTCACCATCAGCCATCTAAAAGCCCCCGCTTAAGCCCAGCGTGGTTACCTTAATATACATTTGGCATTTATTTATAAACGTGATTTTGCGGCCCATAACGTTTGCTCGACATAAACATAATAATACTCCATATGGAACATTTGTTATACGCCGCCCTTGTTGTATCCCTCCTCCCCCACCCAAAAAGCAGAATTAGAACCCATCATATGAAACTTTCAACCAATTATTTCCGAGTATAGGCCTACTTGTTCTATGCATAAACGTGTGTCAATTTCGGTTCATTTATTTATAAGAGCTACTTCGCGACCCATGCCGCCTTACTCAACAGAAACATGCATAATGGAATTATGATTATCAAGTAATTATATTGTTCGTTGCTTCTCTGCACCATGCACCCTCTACTCCCCATCCCGACCCCACCGCCAACACGACCCATCAAATGAAACTTTCAACAATCAGTTGGGTTAGGACCATGAGTTACTTATGGTACATTTATTTTTTACCGTAACTTTGCGGCCCATAGGGCCTACGCTGAGTGGCGGCGCTACGGGAGGGGGGGATTTGCCCCCAAAATATTTTTCTTGCCCCCCAGTCCCCCCCCACTTTTGAGGCAAAAACCCCAAATCACGTAAATGTCCACTTTTTGCGGCAATTTTGCAATTTTGCCCCCCTGAAATTCACTTCCCCCCCTCCATGCCCCCTCCCTCGAAAACAAAATCCTGGCGCCGCCACTGCCTACGCTTTACTCGATCATACAAACATAAGATTGGTCCGATTAAATGTACGATTTATTGTGTTTCCCCATATGCTCCTCTCGTCTCACTGCCCTGCCTCCCCCACAACAGAATCCACGACACAAAAATTTCAACTATAATATAATTTTGTCGTGTTATGAACCGAGCACTTGCGCTATTAGGCCTACATGTATACTTGTTACTTGTAGTATTTTTGGTTCGTTTATTTATAAAAGCTACCTCGCGACCCATAGGCCTACCGCGGAAACATGTCCCTATTGGTTTAATTATGGAAGATGAATTTGTTGTTCGTTGCTTTCCTGACCCCCTCTAATCCCGGCCTCTACTCCCCCTCCCTACCCCACCGTCAACATAGGCCATGAAACTTTCAACCAATCAGTCGGCTTACTCGTTCGTAGGCTATAATTGTGCTACAACATATTGTTACTTTCAGTGCATTTATTTATAAACGCCTCTCCGCGGCCCATACGCTCTACTAGCCTTGAAAAGAAAATCATATAAGGAACTTAATGATATTCGTTGCTTTTTTTCATTTCTTCCCTTCCCAACCGCCAGCACAACCCAAGAGTAGGCTGACATTGCTTTAATTGCGTAACAAACTTGGTGTTACTTTTAGTTCATTTATTTATAAATGCTCTTTCGCGGCCCATACGGGTAGCCCCTGAAATAAACAGGCCTAGACCATCAATCGTAAAGGTACATATTAATTTCCCTTCCCTTCCCCCTCTCCCTATTGCAGAAACTATATTTTCATTTAACTTTTATCCAATGGTATCAGTTGATCTGGAATTGGAATCAGTTCTTATCGCGCTTTGAACTTGTGTTGCGTTTATAAGCAATTTGCTAAAAACGCTACTTTGCGACCCATAGGCCAACGCTTTAATAATAAAGAAATTATTATTGGATTTTCTTATTTTTTTGAACTTATGTCTTATAATATTTATTTGTTAATATAGAGTGCAGTTTGTATTAATATTATTCAATTTTTATAATCAGATGCATAATTGGTCTGCTTCAGAACGTCTTGTCAATATAAAAATATTGTTAAAACAGACATTTAAGTTGGTATTTTAGTAATACCGCCCTCTATAAAAGTGTTTATAAAGCCACGACGTCGCAGGAACTTGTATCCTGTCCCAGGTTACCGAATCTGTAACCACGTGACTGCATACGGACTTCTTTGCAAAATCTAGAGGACTTGTCCAGAATTCATGATATTGCGTCGCCGGACGCTCTAAAGGTGATGTGCAATAATTATGAGCACTGGTGTGGTGGGCCGGTACGGTGTGGTGTTAATATGGAAGGGGGGCAACATTTTTGTCGAGCCGAAAGAGGGGGAGCACCCAATTTGGGCAAATTTGTGGGTCTTTTTTTGGGGGGGGGGGGGCTTTTTTTGAAAAATTGGTTTACTAGTAGGTATAAGTCAGCATCCAAAAGTCTGCGGGTCACATACCAAAACAAATTTTTGCTGAACCATGAAATGGTATCAGCCTATATGAGTGTATGTTACTTACTTGCTTACTTACTTACTTACTTACCAACCATTTGGTCTGAAATGGACATATCTTTAAATGCCACGAAGGTATGAACCCCCAAGTGGTGTCAAATGAAAGAGAAAGAAGTATAGAATATGATAAAAATATTTCCTAACGTCAGAGGTCATCCAAGGGGTCACAGGGGTCAACAAAGGTCATTTTAACCAAAAATGCTCCAATCAAGCTGAAATTTTTATGCAATGATCCTTATGACATTCTAAACATGTTTAAAATATTTTAATATTCATTTAAGGTCATTAAGGGGTCATAAAGGGGTCAAAGGTCAAGTTTTCAAAAATGCTCCCATTGAGCCGATATTTAAATGCAATGATCTTTAAGACATTCTAAACATGTTTACACTATTTTAAAATTCATTTAAAGTCATTAAGGGACCAATAAAGGGGTCAAAGGTCAAGTTTCCGAAAATGCTCCAATTGAGCTGAAATTTAAATGCAATGATCCCTTATGACATTCTAAACATGTTTAAAACAATTTAATATTCATTTAAGGTCATTAAGGGGTCACAAAGAAGGGATGATATATACATGTACCACAATATACTGCCAAAGCCCCATGGTTCAGCTATGGTGCGGTAACCGCTCTAGTTTTTGAAGACTCACCCCCCCCCCGGGTTTAAATCACTCTTATATTAGAGCTTTTTTTTTAGTCCCGTATATACAGCACCATAACCAGTGATAAGGTTCTATAAAGAACCGTAAAAAGTTCTATAAAGATCCATAATAAAGGCCTAGGGATTTTCTAATTAATTTAATGACTCATCGCTATGAAAAGCAATATGAACCGTTTTTGCTTCAACAAAACCATTTTCTTGACTGAAGAATCTCTTTTCTTTTCTACAAAGCCTTGAAGAATGGTTCTTTATTAAAGGTTCCTTAAAGGTTCTTAACAGATCCATTTTCTTGGCTAAAAGCATTTTTTGTACTACAAAGAACACCGAGAAAAACCACCAATCAGTAGAACAGAAAAAGGGGTTCTTTTTAGCAAAGAAAATGATTTTAGAATAAAAAAGTGGTGCGTCCCTGAATTAATGAAATAGAAATTTCAAATAGAAAAGTCCCTGGTAGTAAACAGCAAAAACATATACTTTAAAAACAAACAAACAGATGACACGTTGAAACTATGACTTAGACTTGTAACTAACTTTAATTATACTGGTAGCAAATTAGTAATACAAATGATTAACAGTAAATGTGTACTAACTGAGAATATACCCGAATACATTATTAGTCTCAGGTAATAATAAAAAAATAATAAAAAACAGACTTGTTGAAATCCTAGTAAATACACATTATTCATTAAATTTCTTTAGTTGGTAAAGAGATTAACTTTAACTTACAAATAAGCCTACTTAACAAGCTTCGAGTGTGAGGGACCAGACATCTAAAATAAATTGAATGAATAGACTCTATTCATCAGTCTACCTATTTAAAATATAGATCAATATTCCCAAACAACATAGACCCTAATTTAACATCACACACTTGAAATTGACTAAGTAAACTTACCTTATAACATCAAAGGACAACAAGTAACAACAAAAAGTAAAAGATGAACAATCACAAATGCATATGGTCAACTTTTCATTTTCAATATCATGAATTAATGGGGAACAGTAGCAAACTAGTGGCAAATGGTGGTCATAGACCACAAACCTAGCTGGGGCATGTTGGTGTAGTGGAGGTATCTGACCCCTACAAAATGTTCCAAAAATGCTCCCCTGGTCATGGGGTTTGTTTTCACCGAGTTTGAGTCCTGTACTCCTAACAGATGTCCAAAAAATTCAATTCTAAGATTTGACCCCAGATTACCTTTGACCTGACCTATGCATGATGTTCCATAATGTTCCCCTGGTCTTGAGGTTTGTTGTCACCATGTTTGAGCCCCGTACCTCTTACAGATATCCAGAAAATGATATTCTACGATTTGACCCCAGATGACCTTTGACATGACCCTTGCACAGTGTTCCAAAATGTTCCCCAGGTCAGTAAGTTTGTTGTTGTGGAGTTTGAGCCCCGTACCCCTAACAGATGTCCAGAAATTGCATTTAGAAAATTTGACCTCTACATGACCTTTGACCTGACCCCTGCAAAATGTTCCCCTGGTCATGAGATTTGTTGTCACTGAGTTTGAGCCCCATACCCCTTGCAGATATCCAGAAAATGACGTTATAAAGATTTGACCCCAGATAACCTTTGACCTGACCCCTGCAAAGTGTTCCAACATGTTCCCTGATCATTAAGTTTGTTGTCACCAAGTTTGATGTCCAGGAAATGCGTTTCTAAAATTTGACCTCTGCATGACCTTTGACCTGACCCCGCAAAATGTTCCCTGGTCATGAGATTTATTGTATCGAGTTTGAGCCCCATACTCCTTACAGATGTCCAGATAATGCAATTGTAAGATTTTACCCCTTAATGACCTTTGACCCCAATTCTGTGTGCAAGGTATGGGCACTGGGTAAAGCCGATGCACATGTGTAAGTGACGTCATTGTGCTATGTAATATGTGGCAGAAGAAGCATTTTGAAGATATTTGGTTATATACCGAAAAGGCCCCTTTAATGACCTTTGATCCCAATTCTGTTTGCACCATATGGGCACTGGATATAGGCGGTACATATGTGCAAGTTACGTAATTGTAGGGTGTAACATGTAGGAGGAGAAGCATTTCGAAGTTTGTTGCCAGAAGAAGAAGAAGAAGAAAGAAAGAACTAGATCTGGCTACAGATCTGGACCTAGCCGGGGCCGGAAATGCCCGTCTTAAAGTTTGACCTTTGACCGGCTATTATGGACATCTCACACCATTAATGGTGCATCACTGTAGCATGTAGGGGCTTTATCCGTCTTCCATAGGCTGAGATACAGCTACTTTTCCGTAATTTTAAACATTTTTGTGCAAATTTGATGTTTTGACCTTCTTAATGACCTTTGACCCCAATATAAAAAAAAACCTCATATACACCGAGAAAATGCATTGTTACAGTTTAAATAAAAAAAATCTACTATGCTTAGTTATGGAGATAAAAATTCTTGAAGTTATTTAGCTTCAAACCGGAAATGACGTCTAAATGACCTTTGACCAAAATAATAAAAATACCGTGCATACATCGAGTAACACTAATGCATATATGAAGTTTATGTCACTCTGGTCTGGTTACGTTTAGAGATAAAAAAAAATGAACATATTTGACGATTTTTGGGTTTTGACCGGAAGTGACCCCTTAATGACCTTTGACCCCAAAACTGTAGACACCCCAAAGACCCTGGTTAGTAGCAATGCATGTGTGCTAATGACAACACTCTGCTATGTATTTTGTAAAAACAGTGATTTTTGAATATTTTTAGCTTTCAGACCGGAAATGACCCCTTAATGACCTTTGACCCAAAATCGGAGAATAACTTTTGTGTACCTGTAATAGCTGATGCATATGTGTAAGTGACATCATCGTACTATGTAATTTGTGGCAGAAGAAGCATTTTGAAGATATTTGGTTTTATACCGGAAATGACCCCTTAATGACCTTTGACCCTAAATTTGTGAACATCTTATAGACACTGGATATAGCCGATACATATGTGCAAGTGACGTCATTGTAGGATGTAACATGTAAGAGAAGCATTTTGAAATTTGTTGCCAGAAGAAGAAAGAAGAAGAACTAGACTTAGCTGTGGTCTAAGACCACGAACACAGCCGTGTTGTAACCCCCAATGACCTTTGACCCCAAAATATATGAAAACCCCATAGACATTGGCTAATGTCAATGCATGGGTGCATGTGGCACCACTTTGCTATGTTATTTGTGGCAGAAGGGGCATTTTGAAGGTTTTTCGTCTCAGGCCGGAAGTGACCCCTTAATGACCTTTGACCCGAAATAAAAAAATATCACATATGAATTGGGTAACCACAATTCATGTGTGAACATACCGTTACTGTCCTATGTTTTTCTTAGCAAATAAGAAATTTTGAAGCTGTTTCGTTTTATACCGGAAGTGACCCCTTAATGACCTTTGACTCCAAATCTGTGAGGACCCCATAGACACTGGGTAATAACAATGCATGTGTGCAAGTGGTGTCACTGTCCTACGTAATTTGTGGGAGAAGAAGCATTTTAAAGGTATTTCGTTTTATACCGGAAGTGACCCCTTAATGACCTTTGACCCCAAATCTGTGAGGACCCCATAGATACTGGATAATAATAATGCATGTGTGCAAGTGGTGTCATGGTCCTACGTAATCTGTGAGAGAAGAAGCATTTTGAGTTGAAATCACGTTTTTGACCCTATGACCCCTGCGTGACCTTTGACCCCACGAGTTTCATATGACATGTAGGGGCATGATCAATGATGGTTGTGACCAAGTTAGGTCAAAATCGGTGTAAGCATGTAAGTGCTAGAGCAAATGTAGTGGTCGGCAGAAAGAAGAAAGAAAGAAAGAAAGAAAGAAAGAAAGAAGAAAGAACCTGTAAGAAAAAAGACACAGCCGTGACTAACGTCACGGCTGTGTAAAGATCCGATAGCATCACAAGACCTAGCCGGTGTCCCGGCTAGGTAACTAGATCTGGTTACAGATCTGGACCTAGCCGGGGCCGGAAATGTCAGTCTTAACTTAAAGTTTGACCTTTGACCGGCTAGTATGGACATCTCACACCAATAATGGTGCATCACTGTAGCATGTAGGGGCTTTGTCCGTCTTCCATAGGCTGGGATACAGCTACTTTTCCGTAATTTTAATTTTTTTTGCAAATTTGACGTTTTGACCTCCTTAATGACCTTTGACCCCAATATAAAAAAACCTCATATACACCGAGAAAATGCATTGTTACAGTTTAAATTAAAAGAATCTGCTATGCTTAGTTATGGAGATAAAAATTGTTGAAGTTATTTAGCTTAATACCGGAAATGACGTCTAAATGACCTTTGACCAAAAAAATAAAAATACCGTACATACATCGGATAATACTTATGCATATATGAAGTTTATATCACTCTGGTCTGGTTCCGTTTTAAGATATAAAAAAATGAACATATTTGATGATTTTTGGTTTTTGACCGGAAGCGACCTCTTAATGACCTTTGACACCAAAACTGTAGACACCCCAAAGACCCTGGTTGGTAACAATGCATGTGTGCTGATGACAACACTCTGCTATGTAATTTGTAAAAACAGTGATTTTTGAATATTTTTAGCTTTCAGACCGGAAATGACCCCCTTAATGACCTTTGACCCAAAATCGGAGAATAACTTTTGTGTACCTGTAATAGCCGATGCATATGTGTAAGTGACATCATCGTACTATGTAATTTGTGGCAGAAGAAGCATTTTGAAGATATTTGCTTTTATACCGGAAATGACCCCTTAATGACCTTTGACCCCAAATTTGTGAATATCTTATAGACACTGGATATAGCCGGTGCATATGTGCAAGTGACGTCATTGTAGGATGTAACCTGTAGGAGAAGAAGCATTTTGAAATTTGTTGCCAGAAGAAAGAAGACGAAGAAAGATCCGATAGCATCACAAGACCTAGCCGGTGTCCCGGCTAGGTAAGAATCGGAGAGCATTACAGTACCTAGCTGGGGGTGTAACCCCCCCAGCTAGGTAACAACATATTTGTATAAATATCCCCAAAGCGACATACCATGGACATACACACTGTGAAAAAGCAAGCAAACATGTGCATCTGACAGGATTTGAATGATTACCACAATGCTGTATTAAATTGAGCCACTTTTAAATCACTTTTGAGAAGAGCAGCAGTTTTAAAATCTTATTACTTTAATATACATGTTTGAACCCAGCAACTAGCATAATAATTTGAATAGAATATACAAGCCACATATATTTACTCACTGAAAATAAATTTTAAACATCACCACAGAGAAATGTCAAATACATGCAATTCAATATCCAAACAAATTAAGATGGTTTCAGAACAATAAAAAAAGAACATGCAGAATTCATGTTATGGTTCTACTTGATGATCATTTCAAATGAAATATAAAACTATACATTCGGCAAAGTTCAAAATTACAACCAAGGTAAACAACAAGAATTAAGTTGTCAAATCAAGATGGAGCCAATTGGTGATGTGAATTGTGATGGTGGTATATAATATTATATTTTCCAAATGATAAGATGGAGGCTCAAGTGACTCACGCCAAAAGAACATCACTGAGCAAAATGAAACTGTGAATCAAATACCAAAAAGATCAGCTAAGAAAATGTATTGTGCATACACATGGCAAAAAATAAAATTTAGATGAGTTTTAAGGGGGTACTACACCCCTGTGGTGAATTTGTGATTATTTTTGCATTTTCTCAAAAAATAATAACACACTGGTAACAAAAGTTATGTATATTATTGGGGCAAGGAAACCAATTACTACACTGAAATTTCAGTGACTCAAAACAAGCGGTTCAGTATATATGATAGGAAATGAGGTACATACTAGCGGTACCTTATTTCTTATCGTAAATAACAAACCGCTTGTCTTGGGTCACTGAAATTCCAGTGTAGTAATTGGATTCTTGCCTCTATCATAAACATAACTTTTGTTACCACTGTGTTATTAGTGGACCCCTGGATGACATTTGGAAATATTTGTATTATATTCTTATATTTTATTATATTCTTTATGTTTTCCTCTTTCATATGACACCACTCATGGGGTCATACCTTCGTGGCATTTAGAGATATGCCCATTTTAGACCAAATGGTTAGTGAGTTAGTAAGCTAGTAACATTCTCTCATAGGCTGATACCATTTCATGGTTCAGCAAAAAATTGCACTTTTGGGGCTAAAGTGGCCAAATATGAGGTTAATTTGGTCAGAAAACCACATGCAGGTGTCAACATTGGGGGGATGATTGTATGGACGACCCCGCCAAAATATTGGGAGGGGTTATCCCCCATCCCTTGGGATTATGATGTAACACCAAGGTCTAGCATACTTGGTTCTAAAGTTATGAAGTTTTTTGATGTCAATTTTTATGTATTTTATTGTTTTTTTACTCCATATTTTTACCTTTAATCTTAAGTTTCAAATTTGCCGCCTTTGGCCCCCATGGACCAAATCGTGTTACATTTTATGAAAAGCAAATACTAATCTGTTTTTATAGAAAATACAATATGGCTTTAATTAGTGACTCTACCCCATTGGGTGAGTTCTTTTAGAAACACATATGGTTGAAAGTTCTACATTTACATATATAACTGCTCAAAAAAATCATCTGGTGAATAGCGGGGTGAATGCATCAATTCAAAGTTATGCCACCTGCTACATATATAACACTTGTACTGCAGTGGCAATACAAGACACTTATCTATAATTGATTTAATATAATTGAGCCTTGGTAGCCGGGGAGCTGGTTCTTTTCCAATATGACACACATTATCCTGTCTAAGTTGCAGTAAGGATTGATCTTTAAACGGCCAAAATATTGATTCCATAAAAATTGTTTCATGTTCCTTTGAAATCACAAGTTTCCTAGTGTCAAAGTGCAATATCAATTGCTCCTTTGTTTTTGGGTCTGCTGCATGTACTTCCACATCTTCTCTCCCATGCTGGTACGTGTTGAAGATCTTAATGTTATCTGCTACCACAGAAAATGTCCGAAGCCTCCTCTTGGGGTAGGTTTTATTACCCTTGACATCAATTTTGTCCTTTACAGTTTGTGGATCTGTTTGAATTAAAATGATAAATGGAGAATGTTAAATACATAAATGAACATGTAAAGTGCATTGTTAGATTGTTAGCAGTTGAGAAACAAAGAAGAGGAGAATAAATTGCCAGCAAAAGAGCAACCAGGAAGCTTTGTCTTTGACTGGAGTCATTTACTTTCATGCCTGCCACCTGGGTGCCCCTACTGGTAGTAGTAGTATATCAAATTACACTCAGCAGACTGACACGAGTAGTGTGATTGACAGCACCTATTATAACCTATTGAAATCACTTAAAAGGTATTAGACCTGGGATTGGGTGATAAAAATGTAATTTTTTGAGGTTTTTGTATGAAATTCCCCAAACTTTCAGCTTTCTTTTGCTTTTTATTTGATCAAAATTGAACATTCCGTTCAAATTTTAGAAATGAAAAACTGTCAACAGAAAATGCAAAAATAATCCATAATGAGCGTTATCCCATATTAATACATGCATTTTATTTCTCATGTATTGTATTGTTTTCAAGCAGTGAAATTTTAGAAATCATTAAATACAAATTAATTACAGATCCATAATGCACCAGTTAACCAAACATATTGTTGCATTGAATATCAAAATGTAATTACAACAGTAAAAATAATCATTCTAATTATCAAAATTATGTTAATTAGCTAATTAATATTCATTATTGATTTTGTAAACTTTAAAGTCAATTTTCTCGTATTTCATATTTTCACCAATATTTGAATTGCAAAAAAATGTGGAAACAAAACTACACCCCCTACTGGCCTGAAATTTAGAATGAATATGCTTTAATTCCTGATCTGTGCATTGAGCCTACTTTTGAAATTGTTAACTGCATACTTCAATGTGAAATGTCTGCCATACGAAAGTTGCCCATGACGAAACTTTCACATGATATGAGTCTTGGACACAGTTGATAGCCTTACCCCCCTAAGTCTGTACAAATAGGCTCAATGCACATATCTTGTTGAGAGCTTTAATTTGATGCCTTAATGAGCTTCATACGATGTTTAGTTCTTGCTCTACATTTTTTGGCGTTTCTCGGTTTTCCAGCTAATTAATTATGCAAATTAGCTAATAAATATTCATAAAACTATGCACAAATGTATTTCTCCATATGGTCATCATATATGTATAACCTAACAATGATGTGATGTTTAGTTACCAAAATAAGTAAATCCCAGGTCTAATACCTTAATCGTTTTCGTTTCTGAATAATAAACTTATGAAAACTGAAAAGATAAAAAGACCCATGTTCTCTTTTATTTGACACTATATGAAAATTGACCCATATGCCTTTTGATGAGTGTCACCCACTGGTGGAAAAATATTGTTATTACATGCATTTTTCTCTTTCATTTGACACACCTTGGGCAATCATATACCTTTTTGGCATTTCAAGATATCTCTATTTCAGACCAAAAGGATAGTCAGTAAGTAAGTTAGTAAGTAAGCAAGTGCATAGACATAAAAAAACAAAAAACAATGTGCTCAATTATATACATGTAGGCTGATACCATTTCATGGTTCAGCAAAAAGGTGCCTGTGACTGTGATAATATGAGAAGTACATGTAATTAAGCGAGGTCGGGAGCAAGGTCTAACTATTCAAAAACATCGCTTTTATAATAATATACTAGTACATAAGGCTTTGTCGAAATTTGTTTCAAATATTTTTAAAGCTCCTATTGTATCCTCTACACCTCCGTCATGGAAATAGTGACCCCATTGAAATGCCATAATCCTCTCTTGAAAAGTTGAAAGGACCTTAAATTGTAGGCCTATACATGGTGATTATGAAATACACCACACTGGCAATTAGTACAATATAACTACATGATGTATTCGGTGGCGAAGTGACGTAATAATCGGATCAACTACCATAGCAATAGATGAATACAATTTTTGACTATATTGCCCTGCACTACAACGTTCACATGGTACCTATTCATTGAACATAGCATTCTGATCACCAGGGGCGTAGCCAGCTTTTTTGGTCGGGGGGGGGGGGAGGATAAAATTTCGGGGGCACAGACTAAAAAATTGCAGTTGCATCATACAATACATGGATGATATGCGGCGTAGCGTGTAAAAAATCGCATGTTACACTATTTTGGCCCATGATCGGGCTGAATTTCGGTAGAAAAGGGCTCCTTGCCCCTTTTCTTTTCTTTTGCCCTTCTGATTTGCTCTTTTATTTTTTGTCAGGGGCACTTTTTTCTTTCATTTTTTGTCAGGGGGGCACTCTACCCCACTGCTGGCTACACTACTGCTGATCACTCGCACCTGTAAGATAAGTATTTTTGAAAATTAGAGCAGTATTGTATTCAATCTATGATCGCAGACATACACAGGTGATGAGTGAAAGGAAGGTTTTATTACAAACTCTAATGGTGACCCGCAGGTCAAATTGCTAGAATTGTACATTAAACACACCTAAACAGACACAATGCAATTTGCAGGCAGCAGCTTAATCAGCGCCAATATTGCAACATTGAAACAAAAAACTATACAAACATCCAACCAAACCCAACCCCATCCCCCAGTAGGCAATGAGGACAAAGTGCCTTGCCCAAGGACACAACATGTTGGCACGAGCGGGGCTCGAAATCGCAACCTATGGATTATGAGTTGGGCGCCTTATCCACTCGGCCAAACATGCTCCCTGCTTGTAGTGCAGGGCGTTATAGTATTCAATCTATTGCTATGATAGTTAATCAAATTTTTACGTCACTTCTACAGCGAATTATGATGATTATGCACATACCAATAGGGTGATTAGGGTTCATCTCTTCCATTGTTGGGCAAAAGTTTTCCACTGCAATAAAATAAACATAACATTAATTCAAATCCAACTATATTTCCAAAAGAAAAACAACATGCAAAACCATTAGTACGGTACTACAAAGAAAGGTGAAACAAAACTATGGAGGGATTGAATGTTCGTAAACCACACTTTAGGTATTATTCGTAGTCAGTGGGAATGGTCTAGTTCGCAGACACATAATTTGATTGGACAAGCGGCCGTAGACGACCTAATGTCATCATGCTCTAATGGTCTCAGGTTTGAAAGGCCAAGTTCTTGATCTGGGCTAACATCTTGATCAAATAAACTTTACTGGGGAAAATGTGATTTTAGTCCCATCAATGTTAAATGATCTGTTGATATTTTTACTGGACTCCTATGATTTAGTGACTACATTTTTGAGAATTCAATATCATCACCCTCATAACAAAACTGCCTAAGTCATTTTTACATGTTTCTCATTTTGCATAATAAACTCATAATAACCCCATAATTAATCACATTTCCAGCCACATTCTTCATTAACTTGTGGTATACATCTCTATCTCTGTGATGTACCGTATTCCACAAGTTAATGAAGAATGTGGCTGGAAATCGTTTAATTATGTGTTTTTTACTCCGAAAATCAAAATTGCAAATGAGAATGACTTAGGCAGTTTTGTTATGAGGGTGATGATATTTTGGCCTACAAGCATCCAGGTACTACAATTTGGTGGTTTAACATTATACATATAGCTTAAAAAAAGTATTGATCACAATTTTTATATTGATTCCTAAAGTGGGCAAATTTGAGCTCAATTTTTAAGGTAAGAGGGTTGCAAAAAACAACAAATCGTTACCCTGCTATGATAATTGCCCAACTCATTCTTTGTCATTTTTAGTAAAAGTACAAAATATAGTTCGAACATGATATTCACCAATCTTTGGAAATATCAGAAATGATTCAGGTGATCACATCCCGGGATTACTAACATATAAAATTAAAACAAACAGCTGAGTTAGGCATAAATTCTTGTGTGAAACTGCCTAACTCACCATTTGTCCGTTCGTCATTGATGTCATTATTAAAGCACATGCACATTAACTAGAGATATAATTTAAAGCAAAAAAAATTCTATTTGGCCGAAAAGTGAGTTACACAATTATCGTAACAGGGTGGCAAAATATAGGCACATAAGTAGGTCAACTTCGCTAGGCAAAAATTAAAATTCCAAGGCTCACAGTGTTTTAAAACCTAGCCTGCAAAAACAACAGGGACTCGGGATCAATATGCATACAAAATGTGACCAAGAACAAGTGATGAAAATCACTGCAGAAGCGCCATACTATAACAAATGTAGGCACCAGGGAGTGGGAGGAACATCAATTTTTGATGGTAGCAAAAAAGTGGGATCATATCATGTCAAATTGCTAGTGCCAGGATGGAGAGTAAAACAATAATTGCCCAGCAGGGAGGGTCTAGTTGACATAAATAGATAATGTAAAACTTTGCACTTTGACTACATGGCACTACAAGTTTAGCCCTATGCATGCTGCATGAGCGAAGAGATTACATATATGTACTGAATACTGTGGGGATAATCTTCAATCAGCAAAAAATTGAATTATTCCTGCCCATGGCTGAAATTACATTGAGTGGGACCCCATCTCTTTTAAAATGAAACACTGAAAAACACTTACATTTTGATGACTTGTCTAAAGGATGTTTCCTTAAATAGCTGCGTTGCTCTTCATACCTGTAAGATGAAAGAGATATGAAATTTGTAGAATATAGATTGTCCATTTCCTGTCCTTCCGGTAATTTAAAACTTATTCTAAACTGCATGGTTTGTATCAAGGGCATAGTCAGCTTTCTTGGTCATGGAGGAGGAGGGTCAAAATAGAAATTTATTCCCATCAGTGTTTGTGGGGGGTTGCAAAGAACAAATTTTGGGACAATGTAGATGCGAGTAGCATGCATTGCTATTTTCACTATTTTGGACCATCATTATCGAGGTGAATCTTGGTTGGAAATGGGCAACAACACAGAAGATGCACTGGGACTGGGCAATTCTGGGGAGCTTCTATCCAGTGTTTTCTTTGTTCTTCTTTTCCTTTTTCTGTTCCTTTGCCTTCGCAATTGTCTCTTTCATATTTGTCAGGGTAGGGTGGGGTGGAGGGACACTGTTCTCTTCCATAAACCATTTAAATAACAACACAGGGATTTTGCAGCTTTGAGAGCGCATACCCTAGACATTTCACAAATTACCTTCGCAACCAGGATCACCTCCCCGAGTTTCGTACAGGTTACATTGAGACAACTGATATAGTAAAAATATGTTTCATATATAGAACGGTATACGTAGTATACGGCCATGTGTCCTGAACTCGCCACCCTTAGCATTAGAAAATAGAAATATTACAAATTTTTACAACAATCATGTTTCCAATTAGAATATCTCCATTATTATCAACCCTAAAACTAGTGAAAGTATACATTTTTGGAAAGCTGATGGTATACAAAAAAAACATAAACAAATATAGCAAAATTTCAAGTGGTAGATTCAACTGTCAACATTTCAGCTGGGAATTTGGCCACTCAGTAAAAGCATTTCACCACTGATTTCACCCAGTCTACGGTAAAATTTGGCACACCCTGTATAATAAGCTATCATTTTATTAGTTTCATATGAGCACAATCTATCTTCAGACTATCATATATGCCGCATCAAAACTGAGATTTTAGTCAGTAATCTTAGGATATTGAGCTACTTCAATGGGATTATATTATGTTTGCCTTTTTTTGCACACCCTGTACATGTAAAGTGATCGTACAGATAATTAATTGACACAAATGCTATATTTTTAGAAAGGGCAAACTGTGTACTTTCTTAAAAATATAAAAACTAGAGTAAAGTGGAATTAAAAAAAACTTAAGGTATCGGGGGGGGCAAAACTGGAGCAACGTCAGCCAGGGGGGGGTCACTCCCATTGTGGCCTGTACACCATCCGCGATAATCAACTTTTGAAAAGCATCCTAAACAAGGATTTAACCCTTGGCTAAAACGACACCCTAAACAGGGATTTCATTCCTAATGATCAAATTTCATACCCTAAATTTCATTTCCGCGTATTTAGCAATTGCAATTTTGCTACCCTTTTTTCCATTTGTTCATATTTTTGACACCCTAAACGTGATACGTGCGTAGCGTGCCTACCCACGAAAAACGACCCTTTTACGCGTTTTCATTATCGCGGATGGTGTACAGGCCACAATGGGAGTGACCCCCCGGGAACGTCAGGTCTAACCCAGCATATATTCCACGAACCAGAACACAAGCACAGTGACATAACTGAATGTATTTCAGATAAAATTCCACAGGGCTTATGAGAAAAGCATGAGCTTTCTTCTGATATCAAAATCTCCATGTACATGGACTAATTGTATATCTACTATAGAACAGTTTGAATTGCATATTGGATATAATGCCTGACAAAAAGGATGGAAATAAAGGCGAAAGAAGAACACGCCGGCGGGATATTGAACAACGTGAAGATGATAGCACTGATACCATAGATACACAGAGCTCCGAGGCTCGAACAGATGGGCAAGATGGCGACGGTGCGATTATGCGTGAGTTAAATAAAATCACGAAACTTTTGAATAAAGTCATCAGCCGTCTTGATACCATGGAAGTGAGCATGCAGAAGTTAGAATCAGACCAGAAGGACATGAGAACCAAAGTGATTGATTTAGAAGCTAGTGCTGAGCAGGTAAACGCTACATTGGAAGATATGAAACAAGAAAGAAAATCCTTCGTAATGAAAACTGAACTGGATAGCATGAAACAACAGTTGGATGATTTAGCAAATAGATCCCGCCGGAATAACTTAGTTTTTTGGGGAATCCCGGAAAATAGTGAAAACTCTCCTGACTGTTGTGGATTTATGGAGGATTTCATTGTAAATTATATGCAAGTTGAGAACGGTGAAAACATTGAAATTGAGAGAGCACACAGGAGCCCTATGGGTAAAATGGCAGCCCAACAAGCCATACGCAGAGGCGCTCCGAGGCCAATGTTTGTAAAACTTTTGCGATATCCAGATAGAGAAGTACTCCTGAAATCTGCATCAAAATATCTCAAAGACAAAGAATATAGAGGTGAGAAAATATTCATTACAGACGACGTAACTCAGGCAGTAAGAGCAGAAAGAAAGCAACTAATTGGTCTTCGCAAGAAGCTGATAAAAGAAGGAAAGTATGCTTTTGTTCCATGGACAGTTCCAGCATGTCTACTGGTGAAGCGAGGTGGAGCCTACAAGAAACTTACCGTAAGCGATATTGAAGATTTCAACTCTGAGGACTTGGACAACTTTAAAAAGTAAAGCGCTTGGATCTCCTTTTTGCTTTGCACAAGAACTGCAGGATTTTAGTTAAACTTTCGCGAGATTGTATGGATTTACAACGTTTGTGACTGCAAGCTTGGAACTTTTTAATGTGTTGTCGCGATGAAAATACTTTCGGGACCTGTTTTTGAAATATTGGATTATTTAACAGAAGAACTTGCGCGATGTTTTCGCGATGAACCCAGACTTTCAAGTTTGTACCACTTATGGAATATTTACTGTCTCGTGTACAGCAGAACGAAAATTTTGTTTTTCTAATTATTTCGGTGGACTATCGGTAAGCAATTTGCACATTATGTGCATGTTTTGGTTGATAAAGTGGTGCGCATTTATTTGTTTTGCAAGCCCGTTTCAACGTACGGGTTTGGAGGGACTTGAACTTCCATCATTTTGTAAATCAGACCCTCTTGTCTTTTACGATCTTTTAACAAGATCTGAATATTACTTTCTCTTGAATATTGTGTATAAGGTAGTAAAAATATCTCAGTTGTGCTCGTGTATGTTCAATTTGTGTTTTAAAGGAGAACTTTTGCTAATATATTGCATGTTGTTTGGAATTTATAAATTCGCAATTGTACATGTTTATATCGTCATCATGTCAAACCACTTGTTTGTTGTCAACCCTGCCCCTCGATCTCATTGTGTTTTGCTGATTGACACTCATCCGCGCATGCGCATTGTTTATTTTGAGTGGATTTCGAGGTGG
The DNA here is from genome assembly GCF_039555335.1 of Amphiura filiformis. NCBI lineage: Eukaryota > Metazoa > Echinodermata > Ophiuroidea > Amphilepidida > Amphiuridae > Amphiura > Amphiura filiformis. The sequence continues at coordinate 28,884 of NW_027305725.1, read as the reverse complement.
GGCCCACGTGGAGAGACTTTGAACAGGTGTCGTGACAAAAATACATGCATAATTAATTGTGTTGTGGTTATGCTCATCCACTTGGTGTGTAAATGATTTCGACTGACTCTTTGAAAATTGTGTCCTTGAATGTAAGGGGCATTGGTGATTTTAAGAAACGGAGAAGTATTTTTAATTGGGCCAGAACAAATAAAGCTGATTTTATTTTATTGCAAGAAACTCATAGCACTGATCGTGTTGAATCTAAGTGGAAACATGAATGGGGTGGAAAGATTTTGTTCTCGCATGGCACAAATAATAGTAGAGGTGTTGCAATTATTTTTCGTAATGGATGTGATATTGACGTTACTGATGTTTACAAAGATGATGAAGGTAGAATTCTGAAGATTAATTTTGTTAAAGATGAATTAACTTTTACTTTGGTCAATATTTATGCCCCGAATATTGAAAACATGCAGATTAATTTTTATTCAAAATTAAATGATTTGTTTGATGAAAGTAATTTCGGTAGCAATGAAAGGAGTATTATTGCAGGAGATTTTAATTGTATTTTGAATGCTATGCTTGATAAAAAGGTGGTCATGAAAGAATTAAAGAGAATGTTGTTGAAAAAATCTCTGATATTATGGATAATTTTGATGTTTTAGATATATGGAGATATTTACATCCTAATATTCGTAGATTTACATGGAGACAACCTAATCCCCTTATTCAATGTAGACTTGATTATTTTCTTATAAGCAATAATTTAATTGAGTATGTGACAAAAGCAGATATTGTTCCAGGTTTAAGAACTGACCACTCTGGTATCACTTTGAATGTACAACTTCAAAAAGACCCTGTACGGGGTCCTGGTCACTGGAAATTCAATAATTCATATCTTAATGAGGATGATTATGTGAATGACATGAACAAGAATCTTGATGTTTGGTTAAATGATGTTTCTTTATCTGATCCTCAAGTTAAATGGGAATGGATCAAATATAAGGTTAGAAATGAAACAATGAAGTATGCCAAGAAAAAGTGTGTTTTTCGTAGAGACAGAATTAAGGAGCTTAGCAGTAAACTTAATTCATTGGAGAAGTCTTTGGCTAATGATCCTTCTCAAGATACTTTAAATGAGATTAATTCGGTTAAATCTGTTTTGGAGGAGCTTGATACAAAAATTATTGATGGTATAATTGTTCGCTCAAGAATTCGTTGGGCAGAAAAAGGTGAGAAAAGCAATAAGTATTTTTTGGGCCTTGAAAAAAGGAATTGCAGAAAAAAGCAGTGTAAAAAATTGTTTCTGATGATGGTACAGAAATTATTAAACCTATGTCTATTTTGAATGCACAAAGTGAGTACTATAAAAATATTTATGAATCGAAGGTTGATATAACTTCTTCCAGAAATAATACCTTTTTGCAAGGTAATACCATACCAACTTTAACTGACATGGACATGATAAAGTGTGAAGGTAACCTCACAAAAGTTGAGTGTTTTAATGTACTTAGTAAAATGTCAAAGAATAAAAGTCCGGGTAATGATGGTTTATCATGTGAATGGTACTTGCAATTCTGGAATAAAATTGATACTTTTTTTGGTGCATGTTTTAAATAAAGGTTTGAATAAAGGAGAAATGTCATCTTCTCTAGAGGCAAGCTGTGATTACGTTGATTGAGAAAGAAGGTAAAGACAGATGCAAGTTAAAGAATTGGAGACCCATATCCTTACTTAATGTAGACTACAAAATCGCCTCTAAAGCCCTAGCGATGAGAGTTGAAAAGGTTATTCATAATTTGATTCATACTGACCAAAGTGGATTTGTTAAAGGTAGATACATTGGTGACTCAGTTCGTTCTATTAATGATATTATGGAGTATACTAAATTAAAAAATATTTCAGGTCTTCTTTTGTTCTTAGATTTTGAAAAAGCGTTCGATTCGTTAGAGTGGAACTTTATTTTCAAGCTTTAAATCGAATGAATTTTGGTCCAAGTTTTGTCAAGTATGTCAAAGCCCTTTACACTAATATTAGTAGTTGTATTCTTAATAATGGGCTTACATCACATTACTTTTCGGTGGGGCGCGGCGTGCGGCAGGGCGACCCATTGAGCTCTTACTTGTTTATTTTGGCGATTGAATTATTGTCATGTTCAATACGTGAAGACACATCTATTTCGGGTATAATTGTGAATAACTTTGAACTTAAGTTAATTCAGTATGCAGATGACACTACATGTGTTTTAAATGACGTTCAGTCAGCAAATAATCTTTTAAATGTTTTAGATCTTTTCTCTAAGGTCTCTGGATTGAAATTAAATGTAAGTAAATCTCAAGCATTATGGCTTGGTTCTAAGAGAAATTGCAAAGAAAAACCATTGAATGTTGAGTGGCCAAATAATCCTGTTAAGGCATTGGGTGTGTATTTTTCTTATGATAATGATGCTGCTGGGAATCTGAACTTTGTTCCAAAAATCAAGCATATAAAGACTCTGTTAAATACTTGGAAAACTAGAAACTTAACCCTTTCTGGTAAAATCCTCTTGATCAAAACATTTGCATTATCAAAATTTATTTATTTGGCATCAGTCATTCATATCCCTGACCATGTGATTCAGCAAATTGACACTATTATTTATAATTTTCTTTGGAATGGAGGTAAAGGTTTTGTTAAGAGAAACACAATTATTGGTGAAATTGACCAAGGAGGGCTGAAAATGGTTGATGTAAAATCTATTTTTGCTGCTCAGAAAATTAAGTGGGTTAGTAAATACAATACCACTTCAGCACCTTGGAAAATTATTTTGAATGAATTTATCATCCCATATGGTAATGATTTAATCTTTTATTGCAATATCTCCCAAAGCAAATAATGAAATGGCATATTCCATCCTTTTATAAAGATATGTTGATTTCGTATATTAATTTAACAAATCCTGATAATGTCGACCCACAACAGCAATGTATTTGGAACAATCGTCGCATCCTTGTGAATCGCCAGTCCATCTATTTTCAGCATTTTTTGATCCACGGTATGAAGTTAGTAAGCGACTTATTTTACACTGATGGTACGATTGTTCCATTCAAGGTCTGGAGTGATAAGGGGATTTTTAAGAAGTATTTTTTGCAATGGAGGAGCATTATTGATGCAATTCCTTCCTCATGGAAACAAGTTTTGAAACAGGGTTTTGACAGGGATCTTTGTACTCCTAAAGGTTTCGTGTTGTATCATGAAGATAAAGAAATCAATATTAGTAAAATGACATCTCAATGTATTAATCGTATTTTTGTACAGAGAATACAAGAGCCTCCAACATCACAGAAAAAGTATAAGAATGAGTTTAATATTAATGACGATGAATGGAGTGTTATTTATCTTATGCCTTTCAAGTCAACTTATGATATAAGAACCAGGATTTTTCAATATAAGATTAATCTTAATTGTCTAATGACAAATAGTAGACTGTATAAGATGAACCTTGTGAACAGTGAAATGTGTACCTTTTGTAATAACTCTCCTGAATCTTTGAACCATTTGTTTTGGGATTGTAAATATGCGAAGAAAATGTGGGATGATTTTAGATCATGGTATATAGACAATATTGATGGAAACATTGATTTAAACTATAAGCATATTATTTTTTGGTTTTGGTTCTGAGACTTTACTGAATATATGTGTCATTTTAATCAAAAAGGTTATTTACGACAGTAGATTTAAAAACCAAAAGCCATCTTTTGTGTCTTTTCTGCAATTGATTAAATTTCACTACAAGCTTGAGAAACGAATTGCTATTACTAATAATACAATGCACAAATTTATTGATAAATGGCATGTTTTAGAACAGATGTGTTGTTAACTTTCACCATTCTTTTTTAAAAAGCTGTAATGGATTGCGCTCTTTTCAAACATCATGTAATGTTTTTTATCAATGTTCTCCTGCATTATGTAATTCTGTGTAGTTTTTCATTTTCTGTATACATGTTTTTCTCCCATTGAGCACAGGGAAATAAAAGCCGTTTTGGCTATGTGAAATAAAAAAAAAAATCTCCATTTTGATAGGATAAAGTGGGTGGGGAGGGTGTCAATCAGGTATACCCATCAATATACCGTAAAACCCCGTCTACAAGCATATATAGTGTTTCTTATAAAAGCTTAAAATCTTATTTAATTCGAAACAAGCGTTAATATACCAATACAATAGATCGGTCTTAAAATAAAACTTGTTTGTATATGCTTGGATCTGTAATTTATTTGCTCAAACTCCATAATAGCAACTGGATTAATGTAGCTTTCAACAGAAGCACATATATGCTTGTAGACGGGGTTTTACGGTACGAGATCAGGTATGTACTTACAATTCCATTAAGGTGTCATACTGTTCCACTGTCAAGTTGTGTGTAGTTCTTAAATGTTTGTCAAATCTGCCAAAGAACGACCCTTGTTTAGGACAGTAGGGATGATAGCATTGCCTTGCTTGACGATATTTCATATCAGTCTTTTAGAAAACCCACTGGAGGAACAGTGCGGCAGTAAATCATGGGATGCCATATTGAGCTTATGTTCTTTGAGAACATGAAGTCTCAAATCCAAACGATACATGAGTTTTCCATATAATGGGCATGATCTGTCACGGCAAGCTTCTTTTGGTCCAGGCACCTACAAAGACATAATGCAAACAAGAAAGAACATCACAGCTGTGTAAAGAAGGACTCATCCTCCATTTATTTGTCATTTGAAGACAACCAATGTCCCAAAGCCAATAGGTTTACCCTCCTTTAAAGTCCAATTCAGTGATCCAAGTGAAAGTTTAAAAAAATTAAAATTGGTCTTTCCATGCCAACTGACCAAGGGTGTACACTAGTTAATAGTTATCCATACATGTCCATTGTCCAACTTAGTTTCCTCAGCACAGACATTGGACTTTATAAATAAATAAATACATGTATCATATACATGTAAACCTACTCCTACAACCCGTCCCCAACAAACATCGGACTGATGATTTTATAAATTATTAGGCCCTCGGCACTTGATAGGCTAATTAGTTTCCTAGAGATTTTGAAAAAGGGACGAGGTGACTTTTAATTATCTTTTATTTTCTTTATTTAGTTTGAAGTTCCTTTGAAGTATTACAAGCAAATGCTATTGACTCATTTTGATTAGAGCGGGCATTTAATCATTTCACAACAATATTTGATTTGATAAATAAGTGAAGGTGAAGTTGTACTCATTGGTTATTCATCATTAGTGTTGATATTTTATTACAACGCATTGTCTATGGAGCAGTATATTACACATTTAGGCCCTTCACACTTGATTATTATTTTACTGTTTACCGCCTGCATCCAAAATTGAAAAACTCAAAATGATTAATTAAATTTTATTTTTATTTCTAATTTTCTCCTTTAAAATAACTTTCAACTAATTCTGCTTGCCATTTTCTGACTAATATCAACAATAATGATGAATACTCCACCTTCACTTATTTATAAAATTAAATATTGTTGTGAAATAATTAAATGCCTGCTCTCGTCTAGTCAAAACGAGTCAATACATGTAGTTGCTTGTAAAAGTTCAAACTATATAAAGAAAATAAAAAATAAAAGATATTTAAATAATTAAGTCACCTCGTCCCTTTTTCAAAATCTTTAACAGGAAACTATAAATAATCAAGTGCGAAGGGCCTAATCATGCATAACTCGCGAACACAAAATCGGAATCAACTGAAATTTTGGGAATAAACTTTTTTTCGTGGATATCTACTGAAAAATGTCATAAAAAGAGGATGCTAGGATCACAAAATACTCCTTTAATTATTTTGAGATTTTCAATTTTGGACGTGGGCGGTAGGCCTAAACAGGAAACTAATTGCGAGAAGGGCCTAATGGGATGTCGATTTGAGTATATTAACCCTAACCCAACTAGGACTCATTTTAAAGCTCACTATTAAAACCACTCTGCGTGCATGCATTCCACAGGACTTGATCTGCGTGGCATGCGAGGGGTCCGAGGTTCGAATCCAGGGGGTGCTAAGTGACTTTCTTCTTCATGCCCGTGAAATTAGCAAAATAGGGGTATTTAATTTACACTGTCCACGAAATTTGGACAAAAGGGTAATTGAGAAAATCCAGAAATTTTATGTAAATATTTAGTGTCATTGATTAAGGGGTCTTTGAAATTCTAATCACTGAAAGCGGGTGTTTGAAATTCTAGTCATTGAAAACCACAAAAAGGGGTTGTTTTTGGCCATATTTTGTCCTCGATTTTGCATGAAAATGGGGTCAAATTTGATGAAAAATCAATGCAAAAGGGACTTTTTAAAGATTTGGTAACTCTCATGGTTGTCAACTTTTTTGTGTTGAGTTGGGGCCGGGCATTCATGTCATGATTTATCTGTCGGAAAAATAAAAGGCCAGTCCTCCAATATTTCGAAATTCGAAAACCCGGACGAGAAACATGGATGACATTTATTTGTACACAACCCGTCCCCCAACAAACATTGGACTGCTGATTTGGGCTATTTCACGTTAAGTGTGCACTTTTCAAAATGGTGCTTCAGCATTTCTGGTCACCTGAATTTGGAACATTATAAAATGTGGGTGATTTTATTAGATGGGTGTTATGGAGGAGAAGCTACAGGAGCATTTTCATTAAATTCTGACAACTTTTTATATCAGATTTTTGCATTTACATGCAGTTTTAACACATTTCTGGAGTCCTACTCCCGGGTCCTACTTCATATTTTGAATGTTTTGTGAATGATTTCTTGGGAATATAAATAAGCCTCCTTTGTAGCTTTTGCTTTGTTAAGAAAGTATGAAGCATACACAGTGCAATGCAAGTTATTTGGCATAAATTGGTCCAGTATTGCGAAAATTATGACCATTTTTGTAATTATGTAGATTCTGTGTTAAACAAAAAAAGCGATGTCCTCTCCAAAACAAGTAGGCCTACTACCAAAATTGAAACTAAATTTGTAGTTCCTGCCAAAACTTGCATCTGTAGAATCTTCAGGGTGTTCCGCAATCATAAAACAGGACAATTAGTTCTGAGGATATTTGTATAAAATATCACAACCTGCCAGTTTTGGTGTCTTGATTCCGCGTTAAAACTGTGTCCTCTCCAGAACAGGGGTAAATCGGCAATTGACACAAAACCAAGGGTAAATGTTTCACTTTATTTTAACAAAATTAACCTTCTCCTTCCCTCTAACAAGACAAGGCATTAGTTTTTAACCACAATACTCAAAGTAGCCAATATCTGATGATATCATGTTGTTAAACAGAATGTCCTCTCCAGAAAAACCAAAAAACTGTGGTCTGTAACAGCTCACAAAAAGCATGAACTTTTATTTCAAGTGAATGTTTCATCTAGATATTGACAACACATCTAAAGTGAACATTTGTAGTCAGAAACATCTATTTTCAAGATATGTTTTGATGGTGAAAGTGTGGATTTCATGCCTCACCAAATAGCTGTGACCTATGTCTGGATTTACAGGAGCCTTCATTAAAAGTAAAATACAAGATGGTATGCTTTTTTAGCAGTATTTGTGTGTAATAACATCTGAAGCTATCTGATGAAAACTTTTAGACTGATGAAGATAAGTATGCTGCTTGAATATCAGCGAAAAAAAGTGCAAAACTGATTGTTAAACAAAATATCCTCTCCAGACACCCATACATTGGAAAGCTCAGAAAACACAAGTTCTACTGAAAAATATGGGAATTTGACAATATTTAATTAAAACACATCAGAACTGATATTTATGATAAGAAAAATGATACACAAGAGGATATACGGTTATAATTAAGTAAAGAGTTTCATGTTTTTTCAACAATCGTTTAACTTGCTTCTGGATTTACAGAAGCCCGCACTTTAATTTTTAAACAAAAAATGTCACGTAGAATGATTAAAAAATGTGTATTATCATCTGATGAACAATGTAAACAAATGCATATAATTTTGACCCATGCATTATTTGAACTAGGGTACATAGCACTGAAGTGGTTAACTTGGAGTGTTGTTTTGTTTTCTCCAGACGCCATGCATTTTCCCATTGATGCTTTAGTGATGAATTTAACAATGTTATTGATGATCCCACGCTCTGATATTTTGGAATTGAATTTGGTACATCATGAAGTTCTAAAAATCATAGAATTTTTATGAATTTAAGGACTTCCAATTTTGACCCTCTGTGGGACTGTAAGTGTAGGCCTACACTTAACGTGAAATAGCCCATTTGATAAATTATAATGGGATGTCGATTGTCTTGCGTAACTAGTATAGTAGGCCTACTAGAGAAAGTATGCATTTTCAATCTTATGACATGCATCATGCATTCAGTGTCATAATCTGTCGAAAAAAATAAAAATTTCGAAAACCCGAACGAGAAACATGGGTGACATTTTATCAGCCTGCCCTTGTTCAGAGTCGCTCGTCTTACCTTAAATCTTTTGCGACGGGGCGTCTCGTGTGCGGCCTTGGTCCTTTCTAGAGTCTATGGTTTGAACAACCCGAAGATACTCAAGGTGGAACCACAGTCTGCACAGATATTGGAACTATAGACTTCACTGCGACTGTGTACCCAAATGACACTATGCACCGATGATAACAACAGCTAACAACTGACTTCTTTCTGTGTTCATGCTGTGTAGTGCATGTGGTGATGTTGATGTGATGTTATCTTTATTTCTTCCCTGTTTATACCTGTTACCAGTTACTCCAGTTGCCAACTTGCCACCAATTTTCAGCCGGGATCGTGAATTAAAAAGCCGCCCAATTTTTCCTACCCAAATAACCATTGGTGAACCATAGACGAGACGAGAAAAGTACCGGAATTCGTTGAAGCCAATGTGGAAAAGGAAAAGGCATGGACGAACTGTGGGAAAAGGGAAAAAAATTAAATTATTGTCCAAGTCACATGCAAATCTTCAAAGGTCGCCCAATTGGGCTACCAAGTCGTGCGTTACCAAATTCGCGGCTTTGTTGAAAAGCGGACATGCAGTTTACCGTAGAGTCTATGATTTGATCATGTGGTGCACGTGGTCGCACTGCATTCTATAAATTCAGTAAATTATTTTGAAATTTTTAAAAACGCTTGAAATATCACAAACAAATAGGCCTATGTTTAATAAATAATATAAACACAAGCTAAAACCGTTGGGGTTCGATAATGAACCCCAAACTAACCGAGTATAGGGCCTACCCCGGAGTATATACCGGGTATTGAAAATGCCTGAGGCTGAGAGACGAAAATAGGTATTTTCGTCTCAGGAAAATGCCATACGGCCGGGCGGCGATTGTTTTTTTTTCGTTTTTCATAATCAAACACGGAATAGAGCAAAACTAACTGAAAAAATAACATTTTCTGAAAATTCAATTGATTTTACACGTATAATGCGTTACAAAAATGATGTACGAAAAAAATAAATCGCGGCCGGGCGGTTTCACAAGTTGCCGGCTCTATCGTGCCATTCGCCGCCTGGGTTTGATCGCCAATATGAATACTGACGTCACGCATAAACTTTGTTATGAATATTCATAAATCTTTCTTCTTTTTCCGGACGGGCCGCACGTGATTTTTTTTCGTGCACCATATTTTGTATGTGGCAAAATCAGTTTAATTTACAATGACTTTATAGATCTAACTTTGTTCCATTAGGAGCTGAATCGGCATTTTACATTCAAGAGATCAAGATGCCACCGGAAGTACACTGTTGTAACGTCATGATGGTCACTATAATTATGGTCAATCGACTTCCGGGGCCGGCGGGCAGGCAGCAGGCTCGACTGCATGCCGTGGCGCATCCCGCATCAAACCAAACAACTGAAACAAGTACTACTAGCAAGGATTCTCGAGTACTAATATACTATAGGATAAGCCACTCGTTTGCGCAAATGAAGTCAGTCATTCAGCCTATGCGCGATAATGCATGTGATGGCATAGTACCCCTGTACGTGTATGAGTGTATAACCTGTGGAAGAGATGATGCAATGTTTACGTCATCGTTTCCAAAAAAATTAAATGGCGAAAAACGGCGAACATTTGGTCGAATCTTTCTATTACTATCATATCGTGAAAAACCAAATAGCTGAGGAGTTAGCTCAATATGCTAGGAAAATATTCTGTTCGAGGACCCTATGACGAGACTGGCTAAATAAGCTGTATTTTTGCTGGAAGGGGTCCGAAAAATTGGCAGTCGATGGGCGCCATCTTGGACAAATTTAGGGTACCAAACTACCCAAAACTGTCAATCAACATTCCGATGGTACCAAACTCCCTAGCAACCGTCAATCAAACTGCCGAAGTGACTTCAATTTTTGTACAGGGATTGAATACGAGTGTCACGGCCCTGCTACTAGTACAAGTATGAGGCCTCTTTAGTTTACACCAACTGTACATGTACTGTTCACCGATGATACAACCGCTCTCCGCTTTTTTTATAACACTTTAATTTGATAATACTAGGCGTTACTCACATTTGAAATCCGAAATCGTGCATTACGGTGCATATAATACATTTAAAACCTTTTGGTGATGTAGTAGGGATCAAGCTCACGAGCTGGTAAACAGACATCAACCGGCGGCCGTGGCCTGGCAGAAAACGACACGCGGTATTACTATCCACTAGGCGAGAAGAGTACATACTTATTCGTCATCATCGGTACATAATTTTGCAGTAACTTTCATAATGGCCTCAACCTCAAATGCACCACCAGCGGATCAACAGAGACAAAGGTGAGCGTTTCAAGCTGTTTCACATGCAATGATGCATAAATTTTTTTTGATATTTATTATAATATTAGTCAACAAGAGCCCAAGGTATCATATAAAAAGCATGTGTTGAGAATCTGTGTCGTAGGCACTGCAATTGAATCATGAATAGATTCCCGAAGATGGCTCATGGCAGTCATGAGGCTGATCGGTTTCGAGTTAGCGTTGGTCTGAAAAATTAAAGGAGTATTTCGTGATCCTAGCATCCTCTATTTTAAATATGTCATTTTTCATTAGATGGCCAATTCCATGCCAAAAGTGCCTTTTGTAACGTCCGTAACAAAATTTTGGAACATTATTGCTCAAAACAGGAGCATTTATTTCAAATTTGCTAATGATGCCTCCATAGATTGATGTCAGACCTACTTCAAGATAGTAAAGAAAAAAATCTGAGGAAGCACTTGACAGTTTTTTTCATTATGAAAAACGTTACGGACGTTACATTTGAGATAAAATGTAACGTCCGTAACACTAAATTAACAATGTAGGACGATACAGGAGTATTAATTTCAAACTTGCTTTTCATGTTTACATAGAAATGGAGTCAGGGCTTGCTCAATATAGTTAACAGAAAAAAATCAAACACAGAACTGAATGGAGATTTAAGGATATGTACCATCTGTCAAAATGGCAGGCACTTTAGCGTAACGTCCGTGAACGCTCGTTTCTAATTTCTGTAGCTAATTAACTAAGAAAGCCAAAACAAAATTGCTTCATTATATTGAACATTAGAGTGTGTACTAGTAGCATACAAAGAAATAAAGTGTTATCCTAACAGCAAACATGTGTGCTATTCACTTAAAAGTTGCAAGTTGCATGTATCTGTAACGTCCGTAACGGTGGAATTGGCCAGATATCCACGAAAGAAACCTATTCCCAAAATTTCAGTTGATTCCGATTTTGCATTCGCGAGTTATACATGATTATGTGTATTACACTGCTCATCATAGACAATGCGTTGTAATTTCGTTCTGGTGCACCAGAACGAAATTAAAATTTCACGATATCTTTGCTAAACGAAGTAATCTGCAAGAAATATTTTGTACATAAACATTATGTAGCCAGAGGTTTCCATTCCATTGATATAAAAATCTCAACTTTTTTTGAGAAAAGTGGGGGGATGAGTCTGTGGATCACGAAATGCCCCTTTAAATTTTTATTATATTTTATAATATTGATATTCAATGAAACATACCTCACAGTTTCGGTCAATATCTCCTGTTTCAAGTTTGAAAATAATGGACGAGGTGACTTTTAATTATTAAAGGGGCATTTCGTGATCCACAGCCTCATCCCCCCACTTTTCTCAAAAAAAGTTGAGATTTTTATATCACTGGAAACCTCTGGCTACATAATGTTTATACATGTACAAAATATTTCTTGCAGATTAATTCGTTTTTGCAAAGATATCGTGAAAATTGAATTTCGTTCTGGTGCACCAGAACGAAATTACAACGCATTGTCTATGGAGCAGTCTAATACACATATTAAATCATGCATAATTCGCAAACGCATAAAATCGGAATCAACTGAAATTTTGGGAATAGGCTTTTTTCGTGGATATGTACTGAAAAATGTCATAAAAAGAGGATGCTAGGATCACGAAACACTCCTTTAATTATTAATTATCTATTAATTATCTATTACTTTCTTTATTTTGAAAATGTGTTCGTGACTATTATCAACAGTCCATTTGGTCATTTTGACTAAGACTACGGATTTAATTATTTTACCTTTATAATTGATTTTTTTTTTTAAAGGGGCATTTCGTGATCCACAGCCTCATCCCCCACTTTTCTCAAAAAAGTTGAGATTTTTATATATATCACTGGATACCTCTGGCTACATAATGTTTATATGTACAAAATATTTCTTGCAGATTAATTCGTTTTGCAAAGATATCATGAAATTTGAATTTCGTTCTGGTGCACCAGAACGAAATTACAACGCATTGTCTATGACTATGAAGCAGTGTAATACACATAATCATGCATAACTCGCAAAACGCAAAATCAGAATCAACTGAAATTTTGGGAATAGGCTTTTTTCGTGGATATGTACTGAAAAATGTCATAAAAAGAGGATGCTAGGATCACGAAATCCTCCTTTAATATTAGTAGGGGACCCTACAATGTTCTTGTTTTGTATTCATAATCAAAGTTGAGATAATCAAAAACAGATATTAGCAAATTAAAAGTAATTAAAAAGTCAATTAAAAGTTGAAAATATTACCTAAACAAAAATAAAATAATTAAATATTTTTCCATTCTTGATTTTGGACGCGCGAGGGAAACAGGAAACTAAGGATCAATTGTAATTGGCCTTAGTTTAGATAGAAATGACAAAGAGTACTGAAAAGTGGTGGAACCTATTTCTATTTTCTATCTCGTCCGTCCGTGACGCAAACATTTCTTTCGTTCTATTTTTAGTAACAAATCATTCCTGCCAAATTCTTTTTATTTTCAATAGGGCTAAATAATGATACGCTTCATCATAAAAACATAAAACAATGAAGTAGGCCTAAATGTCAGCAGTTGTTTTTACCAGGCTGTTTTTCTATCAATTTTGAAAATGTCGGTCCGTGATTAAACCGATCAGCCCCCGGGATCAGCCTCTCATGTACTACTCTAGACTAGACTACAGATGATTGAAAAATCACACATTTTCATGTTTTGTAATCACCTTTCACCACAAAATATGTTGATATGATGACCGGTACTAGCATTTTACTAGTACTATAGAAAAATTATCAAATTCGTGGACATCGTGGAACATACTCTTTGCGTGGCTGTGCGTAGTAAGCAGTTGTACGCAGATAGCCTCGCTAATATGGACGCGTAGAGTAGCGTTGTACGCGCGTGTAAGTTAGCATTATTAGTCGCGGAGTAACAAAGTTGAATGTTCCACGATGTCCACGAATTTGATAATTTTTCTATAGTAGTACTAGTAGTAGTCACGGTAGTAGTAACAGGGTTTGATTTAACTTGTGTCGTGGAGCAATGCTCCCCATTTTGGACAACCTGCTACACAAATATCACCTGGTACACAAATATCAGCTTGTATAGCAATATTTTACAATGTAAACATAATAACATATGGCTCTGTTCCAAATCAGTGGTAGAAATAAACTCAACCAATAAAGTATCGAAACGATTATAGATGGTCAGATATATCGGTAACTGATAGCAAAAACTTATTTAATGTATATAAAGCGCAACTTTCTCCTGCGCATTTTGATACCTCTTTTGTTGCTCTACGATATATCATTTAGTCGAGTTATGGGCGCCTGAGTGGCTTCAAGTCAGATTTTAAAAGTTGCACTTAGTTCCTATTCAAGCCAAATGCGTTGTACTGTAACCAATAAATGACCATGCTTTTGTCCGCCAAATTCAAATGAGTGTGTGTGTGATGGTGGGCACACCAAGTATTGAGATGTCAGCAGAAAGAGTTCATGAGATAAGTCAGAGATAAGTAAAGTGTAGCAAGTATTGAAGTTGGAAGTCGAAGGAGTAAAATAAAGTAAAGTTCGAACAGAGCACATCTTTGTCTTGATTGTGTGTGTGTGTACACCAGTACACGACGAACGCATTTGGCTTGAATAGGAGCTAAGTGCAACTTTCAAAATCCGACTTGAAGCCACTCAAGAGCCCATAACTCGACCATATGATATCATAGAGCAACAAAAGAGGTATCAAAATGCGCAGGAGAAAGCTGCGCTTTATTTACATTAAATAAGTTTTTGCTATATTTCATTTTCCGATATATCTGACCATCTATAATCGTTTCGATACTTTATTGGTTGAGTTTACATGTATGGTAACTGAGGGTCAAAATTTAAAACCTATTTTTTGCAATATTTTTACTTATTACCTGTAGAAATATGGCTAAATTTTAATAATTTAATTTAAACATAATTCAGAGCTTAATCTTTGGATTAAAATAAATGAGTTAAATTTTCGCAAACTCGTGAGATATTCCATAATTGTGTTAAAAAACATTAATTTTGTCAAGAAATCCAAATTTAGAAAAACAATGATATTTTTGGGCGGGTGCGGCACCCGCCCTGTATTCTCTGACTATTGACCTACTTTCTCACATGCCGCAGTGTTGAGAAAATATTCGTGCCGGTTATATCCCAAACACCCACAGAGGTGATAGTTTACGGCGAGTTTTGTAATTATTACTTGATTTTAATATGTAAGTAATACGATAAAGTCGTCATAGGCAGTAATGTGTTTGTATTAAAAGAAATAACAAAAATAATTATTTAAAAGTAATAGAAATACTATTTGGAAATTGCAGCAAGATTTGCAGATATTTTTATTTGAACAGTACCAGTTCACCAGTTTTGCTAGTTTTCCTAATCTTTGGGCTAAATTAATAGCATCGTGAAGGTCATATATATCATTTTATACTGATAGCTTCGGCATGTACTTAAGTACAGCTTGTATGTGCATTGTGTTCAGTGTGTACATAGGCTATTTACTTTTCAAATCTTGTGACAAATAGTGCTTGCTGGTGCTTGTATAAGGTATTATAGACAAATTATTAGAATGCATGTGCACCAGTAAAAATGGCCCAGGTTGAATAAAATAAATAAACATATGCATGAATAGTTTATTCCCTGGATTATTTTTGTTGGGACAAAATAATGATATAGTTTGACGCTTTGAAATACAGTTATGTTTTAATCATAATAAAGTTACAAAGTTAAAAAATAATATCAAAATATTGTAAAATCAAACTTTTCCCCTCATAAGTTGTATCAAAACAACATATATTGAGGAAATTGATATGACAGATTTTTAAACTTTGATATGGAAAGATACCCCAGCCCTGTTGTCCCACCAGAGAAGATGAGCAGAAGTCTTTCTATCTGATGATAAAAAAAAACTCTAGGTATGATTACGAAAATGTTTTAAATAACTATTATCTACAAAAGTTTTATAACAATGTTTTATATAAAATGTTAACATAAAACATCTTCTGTTATGATGTGAAGGGTTAATATAAAAACAGGGAAAATCTGTTCCAACTGACCAGCAGAGAACAAAGGATAAGCAATAGATAAGATTAAAATCAAGGAAAATATGACACAACCTCCAATGGGGGCATAACAAGCGTATAAGCGTATAAAGTTAAAAACTCTTTTAACTTTGTTTATACGCTTTGTGTTATTCCCCATTGGAAATCGATGTTGTGTCATATTTTCCTGTTTTTAATTGTGAACTTGACTTACTCATTCTTTCATTTCTCTTGACAATTTTTCATTTGCCGCCCTATTCCTTTTAAAGGAATTTTTATTTATGTATAAATTATTTTTCAGTTACAATTATTTACAAAATGATTACAATGCTTTCATACAAGTAAATTGAGTGTTTCGGAGGTGACATAGGCCCATAGATGTTAACACAATATAAATGCAGAAATCAATGATTTTTCAATAACTGGGCTTCTCTAAAGCAAGGTTAACCTGGATAATGTAATGTTCAATTTTCGTGGCGTCAGTATTTGTAAGCCTGTCCACTTTTTTATCTCGAAAATAGAATCTTGAGATAAAAAAAATGGATGGGCTTACAATTAAAATACAGTACTGACGCTGTGAAAAAATTGTAAAAAAAACCATAGAACGGCAATGTTGAATTTCATTTGTTAGGTTGAAAGTGCCAATAATTGCACAGGATAAACCTTTTTGAATTCAGTGCCCTAAAATTGCCACACAGTACAAGTAAATTTGATGATATTTATCCATTTTATTACAAATTGCTGCTAGAGTAGGCCTATACAAAGTTTGATTCTGTACCCTTCTAATGTTTTTCCTTTGTGAAATTGATCCAGAAATGCACTAACTTTCATTTCATGTAATTAATGTACTTTTTCATTTGTTTTAAAAATTGATCCAGAAATGAGTTTCGCATTGGAAGGAGTCAGGTAGAAGTTCTGCAACAGTTTTGGGAAGAAGGAATGAACTCGGCCAGCACACCTGAGATGAAAGACAAGATTTCAGATGCTGCCAATCAAACACAACTGACAGAAGACCAGGTGAAAGTGAGTTGATGAAAAGTATAATCTGACTCAAATATATTTTCATGTGAACATTTTGAGTTTGAGGCCAAGAAAAAGTCATTAATTTTGTTCATTTGTTAGTTAGACTGCAACAAGGTGATTTATCCAATTTTGTCATCTTCCTAGTTCCTGTGACCAGTCATTGTCCGTAATGACATTGCACATCCCAGTTCCAGCAGTGCAAGCTCTGCTCAGCTGACTCTAGCTCAAGGGTCTGCTGGGTAATACATGGGCATTGACTTAGCCCGCTGGTTTACACCACTCATACCAGCTGTTCCTAGCCTGAAAGTAGGATGGAGTGCCCAATCTCTGATGAAATGCATGTCACTTACTCACTTATTGGATCCCTCAAAAATGGAATATACCAGATACACGTATATAGTCGTCTACCAAATGGACTTGGTTTTCCCACATCACTTACTTTGTAGCTAGTATATTTTGAGCTGGTGATCTTTGCAAGTTTGTGAAATTTGATGGTGTGATTTTACAAACAATTTGTCATGAAAATTAAAGTAATTCTTAAAATAGTCTTGTGTATGCAAACACAATTGTTGTGCTGATCATATTGCAAACCCAGTGATCTGTGCAATTCAATGCGATTTAGATGCCATAATATAATTAATAATGTGTTGTCTAAATCCCTTTCTGTTTCATATTCAGAACTGGATATACAAGGAGGGGAGGAAAAAGCGCCAGAATGAGGGCACTAGTGTGAGAAGCAAGCAGCCACGCCTCAATCTCAATAAGAAGCAGGAGACGGAAACACAAACACTCTATAGATTCTATAGGAAAAGAGAAATGACAGGGAAGAGTGAGTTGTAAAATTAATTTGCACTTACGGGTGATATCCTGGTTTTGTTTTGTTTTTGTTGTATTTAGTTCTGCTAAGGGGATGGTCAATGCTGATTTCGATCATCTCCTCCATAATTGTCTTGTTTTAATTTTTCGATGTTGAATTTCTATGTATTTTTTTTTTATGGAAATAAAAGATTCATTTATTCATTATATTTATATAGATTTAAATTAATTTTTAAATGCTCCTTTTACCACTGAACTTCTAATTTGGTAGAATTATGATGACATAAATATGTTGTGCATGTGCAGTTTTGTATCGTGTCATTTGCATTATGAAAATTGAGGAGTTCATTGGCATATTTTGCTTGATATTCTGTTTAACTTCATGCCACATGTGTACAAATGTATTCCAGCACCCAGGGGAGAGCTAGAGTATGGTGTACGCCTGGAAAAACTTGGTCTGATGTCTGTGTGCAATAGATACAATTATTTTGCTATTTCCTTTAAAGTGTTTTGACTGCAAGCATGATATTAATCCTTTGGAGTATATTTCCATCATATTTGTCATAGTAACTCTCTTAAGTTCTCCCATTCTTATGCTAGAACCGATAGTTTTAAATACACTGTCTTTAATCGTTTTCCAGTTTAAACTTCCTTCATCTCTCAAAGACCAATTCTTGTTTAGTATCTCTAATTTTCTGGACAATCTCAAAAAAACATTTCAGAACAATTAGTTGGAATTCAAAATAGTTTTTTAGTTGGGCTTATTATCAAGCCTCTTCTTATGTTGGAGAATATAGGCAGATTGCATCCTTTGCCCCGTTCCCATGTGTTGCTTGTCTCTGTTCCTGTGGGAACCATTTAGGTTTAGGCACTTTGAAAGTGACTTTGTCACTATCTGGCTATCCCTGACAGGGGTTCTCTTGCCCTTTGTTTTTGTTCCCGGTTAAGGCATGCCATCTCTCTAGATTCTCCAACATGGGTCGACTCAATGTCTTGCTATGTATCACCTTCCATGGTTTACATTTTATATTTTTTGCATGGGTAATTTATAAGTGTGTAATTTTGATATTGTGCCATATTTTACATGTATGTTTTTAACTGGCAAATAAAATGATATATGATATGTTCTATTTAAACTAAAACAGGCCACCATACGTCAGGAGAGCAAGGGAATTTAATGAAGAAAGTCAACAAAGACTGGAAAAGGGTGAAGAAGAGCCAAAAAAAATGGCAGCAGTTGAAGGACGAAATGCAGGAATCTGGTCCTGGTTTTCTCGACCAACCAATAGAAACCTTGACGGACAAACAGAAGAGAGGCACAGCAGGCCACATTATGAGGAAAATTGAAAAATATGTAAGTTTGTTAGGATTTTGTTAGACTCCATACACCGGACGATCTTACCGTTTCTGATGTTGATTAAGATACTTCTTGCATCGATCCCAAGATGCGGAAAAAACCAATAGTCATTTTGTCCCACATAAATGAATAAATAACAAAAAAAAAACCCGATCCCCAGGTGGACTCACCCAATTTGGTGACGTCACACCAGATCATCATCTTTATCCAACTTGGTCTCCGACTGACACAGGCGTGCCTAACTATTGTTCATAGCACTGAGCATCATTTTTTCGACCAAGGGGAGATAGACGGTTGTAGTTTCACACCTTAGGTAAAACCAAACCGGTATTGTGCAGCTGAGGATAGTTTTTTATGACATTTTCTGGCGAAAAAGTGACAAAAACAATCCAAAACTTAGCTACATATTGTGCCTCCATTTGCATACGGGACACACGAGCAATTCAAAATGGCCCCTCGTTGGCGCCATTCATTTTGTTTCCCACGTAAAACAACCTTTGCAACCTGTAGTTACAATAGATGTTTTGTACATGCACATTGTATATCATGTATGGTAGGGTATTGTTGCTATGTTTATGGTGATTACTCTATCGTTGTGTCTTTCATACTGACTGCTCGTTATTAAAAAAAATGTAGATATTTATATAGCGCTTTATGCCGTAAACAGCTTCAAAGCACTTTACATTTATTCTGCCGTCATTAGAATATGTCAGAACCACGTTTGCAGTCTACAAGCGGCGCAGGGTCTATCAGTACAACGACTGTGACTACCCCTAACAGTTTCCCATTGCACCTGGGTGGAGTGAGGCAAGCGAGGCAAAGCGCCTTGCCCAAGGGCGCAACACAGTGGTGGGACGGGGAATCGAACCCACGCACGTCAAGCAAGCTCTCAGATTATGAGTCCAAGGCTGTAACCACTGAGCCACCGTTAAGTTAATTGCCATCAAAGACGGCTCTGGAAGTTTGATCGATACCCGCAACAAAGATAAGCCGATCCCTGTTTGTCAAAACAACTAAACATACCAAAAAGTGAAAGGAATTTCAAAGATATACCCAAGTGTATTATTCTCATGTCACATGTACCTATTAATACCAGATTTGAGCCAAAATATACAACAAAGCATTTAACTGTTTTTCCCGCCTCAATTTCCTCAATTGTTTTTTGTATATATGCAGGCTATGTTTGTATTATTGTGTTTCCCTTGCCTGAGATCGGTATGGATCTCATTTGATCTTGGGGTTGTATGTTTTTCTTCTTTTGATTTTAAAGATGATTGAATAAAAAATTGCAGTATGAAGTTTATTTGAGTAATCAAATACTTAAATGTGCCAGTTTCATCATGTACATTTTCCAACAAGAAGTTTGATTTTGGTTCCTTTAATCCTTAATATATTTTCAAATGTTCTATTTCACAGTGTCTAGAGTTAGAACAGTTTGGGTACCATACCCTTGTGTTGTCATCACACCCATATCTTGGCCAAGAATTAACAGGGGATAATGTAGGGCTGACCTTCGCACACAATCACCGCAAAGTTTGTGTGGATTACCACTTTGCGGCTGGTGGCTCTGAGGAAATAGGTAAAATGCTGAGTCTTTATATATTTTTTATTTGTTTTTTGTGTCGAACAAGTAGTTTGAGGTGGAACAATGAGTACCGTCTGTATGTATAACCACACTCTCAAAAACAATAAGGGAATGACAAGATCTGTCTCAAATCTAATGAAAGTACAAATCTATATAATAATACTGGTAGTCTGTGAGTCTGTGACTCTGTGCCTCTGTCTGTGCCTCTGTCTGTGACTCTGTCTGTCTGTCTGTCCGCCTATTTTCTCGGAGACTAGGGGTCGCACGTTCCTCAAACTTGGTGGGTGGGTGCAGCTTGACCCCAGACAGAACAAGTTTGTATTGGTTAGTGGGTCAAGGTCACCCGAGGTCATCCAGAGGTCAAATTAGTAAAAACTGTTTTTCTCAGAGACTGGGGGCCGCACGTTCCTCAAACTTGACGGGTGGGTGCGTCTTGACCCGGGACAGAACAAGTTTGAATTGGTTAGTGGGTCAAGGTCACCAGAGGTCATCTAGGGGTCAAATTAGTAAAATTTGTCATATGGGCATGCAACTTGGTGGGTAGGTGCATCTTGACCTAAGACGGAACAAGTTTGTATTGGTTAGTGGGTCAAGGTCACTCAGGGGTCATATGAGGTCAAATTAGTAAAAACTGTTTTCCCCCTATTTTATTGGAGACTAGGGGTCGCACGTTCCTCAAACTTGGTGGGTGGGTGCATCTGGACCTCAGACAGAACAAGGTTGTGGGCCAAGATCACCCGAGGTCATCCTGGGGTCATCTGAGGTCAAATTAGTAAAAACTGTCGTATGGGCATGAAACTTGCTGGGTACAGTCAACTTTTAGAGTCAAATTTTTGGACGGTCATTTTGGGGTCATCCGGGGTCACCCAGGGGTCATCTGAGGTCAAAATAGTAAAAAATGTCGTATGGGCATGAAACTTGGTGGGTACAGTCAACTTTTAGAGTCAAATTTTTTGACGGTCATTTTGGGGTCATCCAAGGTCAATTTACTAAAAACTGTTGTATGGGCATGAAACGTGGTAGGTACAGTCAACATTTAGAGCCAAATTTTGGACGGTCATTTTGAGGTCATTTTGAGGTCACAAGGGGTCATCTGAGGTCAAATTAGTAAAACTGTCCTATGGACATAAAACTGTGGGTACAGTCACCATGCATCAGCCAGGTAATCGCGACAGCCGAGAACCGCCAAATACGGGTAACCGCCTAGTATCATATATTACCGTACATTTCTGAATTCTCCTTCCCTTTCTGCATAGACAGTAACTGCACCCAGCTGTGTGCAGTGTTGAAAATAGCTGGTATCGCATAGCAAAATGCTACACAATTTAAACAATTTGCTACAAAATTTTGGAGTCGAGTAGCATTTTTATGCCATAGACTTACACACTGAAGTATGTGAATGTACCAAAAGAAGAGTAATGAAAGCAAATTTTGCTACACTGCTTGGAGTTACTTTCAGTAAGGACCTTTCTTTTGACTCTCATATTGGTAATGTTGCTAATAAAATTTCTAAGCTCTCTGGTTTCATAGTTAGATGTACTAGAAATATGACTTCTGATGCTTTACTTAATCTTTACAAATCTCTCATTTTGCCTCATATTGTTTTATTGTGTTTGTGTCTGGTCTCCATTTCAAAGAAATCATAGAACAAAAGATTTTCACGAAGTTAATTTTGATGATCGTCCTTCATATTCTGAGAGGCTTGTAGATCTTAAATTGATTAAGCTTGAGGATGTTTACAAGTGTCAAAGATTAGTCTTAGGATTTAAATAATCAATGAGATTGGGCCTGCTTCTTTTAGTTCTCTGGTTCAAAGAAGTATTTTGGATAATTCTAGGCTGTTGCACCAAACTCCCAAATCTTCATCTTTCTTTAATTTTATGTTTGTTTCCCTCCCACGTCTTTGGAATGGAATTCCCTCTGAATTGCATCATGTTAATAATCTTGTTGTAGTTAAGTCTTAAAGTAAATCTTTTTACTTGACTATGCTTAAATGATCTTGTGGTATTACATGCTTTGGCTTATATACTTTTAAATACCTGTATTTTATGTATAGGCCTATATTTGTTTCAAGATTTCATAATGGTTTTATTTTGAGAAATGTATTTTTCCTATTTTATGTACTTTTGAGGTTTAACTATTTATTCATGTGCATGATGAGTGGGCACTTATGTGTTTGGACTTTTAGCCCATTCACTCATCCTGAATTACTTGCTTTTGTCATGTTTAAGAAATGAAAGTCAAATGTACTGTTATTTTGTTACTTTTGTATTGCAAGTAATTCAAATAAATATTATTACACATAAAATAATTCTTAATTCCAACACTGGCTGTGTGTACGCCATGCTATATCATTCCACGATATTACGAGTCCCACCATCAGAGTACATGTATACGTTTTGTTTGAGTAAAAATAACTTAAGTAATATTTCTTCATCTTTGACAGCTCCTGGAAATGACACAGCATGTCAGACACAGACCACCTCTGCAGATCAAATTAGAAAGCTTGTGAGGGACATGCTAAACCGCAAATACTGTAAGTACCTTAACTTTTTAATGAACCGTAAGCAAAAACTGATAAAACAATTGATAATTTTTTTTTTTTTTTTTGTATGTATTCGGTAGGAGATGGATGAGCCGCACATTATTCTGAGAGATAATGGACATGCCTCTTTTATGAAAATGGATACAGATGATCATTATAGTAAATGTTATTTGCAGTGGCATTATTTAATAATCTATTGGCTAACAGAAAAACTCAAGAACAGCTGCAAGACCTTTGAAAATATATGCAATTATTGCTTCATTGACTCAATTCCTATTTTATTATAAAGCAGTATAGGCACTAGTGTCTCTATGGGTCAACAGTGGTTACATTTTCATACAAAGACGTTGAAATTTCAAAATTGCTCAGATTTTGTCAAAAACCATGCCAATGGATTCATTCCTCTGGTCATAACAATTCAAAAAAAGTATAGTTTGACATGTGTCATACGGCACCGTTCTTGAGTTATGAGCCGAAAGGTTAAAATGAATAAATCCGTTTCATTGAAATACAAGTTTAAAAAAAGATGTCAATGCTCACTTTTTAGAATATTGATTTCAATCGAATTGAATACATCGCTCCATTTTGAGTTTGTAGTTCACCACTGAGCAATCGATTGCTAGCCAATCAAATAGAACTCCTTTTACCACTCGCCCGTCGCTCACCAACGGAGTATTAAGTTTATATTTATCATACAGTGTGTCGACACTGTGCCCCCCCCCCCACAATGTTGTGGGTTTCTGACCAAATTAACCCTATATTTGGCAATTTTAGCCCAACAGTACATTTCATCAGTTTAGCTTCAAAATGGCAAAAAGAAAAAAGAAATCTATGCTACCGGCTGCTATCATATAGCAGTTTGCTGTCAGAAATTATAATGTAACTTTGGTGCGAAAGTTTGATTTTACCATAATAACAAACTGATAATGTTGTTTCTTCCTCTTCACAGACAAGGTCACCGGCAAGTCAGCTGTCGAATATAAAGCAATTCTAAACAAAACAGTTAATGTGATCCATCATGGATGGCCAAGCAACATTGCTTTCAAACAGCCATCTAGCATGGGCGTCGCTACACTAAATCAACTTTGGGCGGCCAGGAAGGAAATTTCTTTTGAAGGTGAGGCAAAAAAAAATGACAATAGAGTATTACAAAATGTTTGTTGTAGCATTCTGCATCATACATTCTACATTATTACCCCCTCTCCATATGTCTCTCCCTCACAGTCTCACCTTCTGCCCTCACCCACATCTATTTCTGATCCACCTTTTGCAAGATGTGTAGACAAATCAAGCAAAATCACTTTTCAAACCTGGCATAAACATGTTTAAACCAGCAAAACTGGACAAAAAAAGAAAAGAGTATAATTTGTGCTTCAACATTAAGAAAAAAGACGGAACACTCATTTAAATGTAAGATACAACTTGTAATGTATCAACTATCATTCAACATGTTTTCTTTTTGTCTCATCAAGACCTTAAAATGGAAAATTCAAATTTTTTAGCTTGAGAAATCCATTAAATGAGTACTCACAGCTTTAGCTTTTGCCATCTGCTTTTCCCTGATGGCAAAAGCTAAAGTTGTGATACTCATTAATGGATTTGTCAAACTAAAAATTTGAATTTTTATCTAATCCTACAAATGCATCTATTTACTTAAAGTGGAAATTTTTGAATTGATGGCTCATTACATGTAGTACATTTCTGGAAATGTTTCAAGGCAAAAACCAGGTGGTGTATGACGTGCATTCCCTAAATTCAGTAAATTTTCATCGTCAACCGTGTATTTGAATGGGATTATTTTGAAATTTTAAAACGCTTGAAATATCACAAACAAATAGGCCTATGTTGATAAATAATATAAATACAAGCTAAAACCGTTGGGGTTCGATAATGAACCCCACAAAACTAACCAGTATATGGAAAATGCCATACGGCCGGGCGGTTTCACGAGTTGCCGGCTCGATCATGTCATCCGCCGCCTGGCAAAAACCTGTATGTTTGCTGGCCAGTTGAATTTGTTATTTGATAATTTTATCATTTATTTTGAGACGAAAAAAAGTGTCTTTTTGGTTTTTGCCACTTTTATCAGCAAAAGCTGCAAAAAAGCTGGTCATTCAATTTGAGAAAGTGCTGTGTTACAGCACGAAGCGTCATTGAGGTAAATAACATCACCTTTATTTGGATTTGTTTGAGAACATTTTAATATAATTGTTTGTCACCGAATTTCTGAAACCAACAGATTTTCAAGTTCAATTATGATCTTAAAAATCAAATCAAATGTTGTATTTCTGCACATTTTGGTCTAAAAATGGGTATTTTTGTCATTTTGTTTATTGTTTCATTGTTTTTTAAGTATTTTTATTACCAATGATGTTATTGATATTGCAGTGTACAATTTAAGGATAGTTTAACAAAAGTCACAGGTGGGTTAGTTTCCATAGCAATAAAAAGTTCTGCCATTTTTCAGTTGATTCAAATGATTTAAATGAATAAATTTGGGAATTGGTAAAATTATTCGTAATAAAAACTTGGAGGGTGGTGATGCATTTTTGCAAATTGCATTCATGTACAAACTGCAAAAAGATGAGTGATGAGCTGACCGCTAGTTGAATAAAATCACCAAAATAACACATTTTATCCCAAAGTTAGCACCAAGGTATAAAAAGTCTGTTGGAGATAGCCGATTTAGGAGTTTGATATTGGTTAATTGGTAAATAAAAAACCCTCATTACCAGAGGAACACGTTTTGTTATGTGACATTGCCATCTACTCAGCAACCAGAGGCTTGCCTCTCACACTTTTGTTCTCTATAAAACTGTGTGTGCTATATAAATCATTAATCATGTGCCTTGTAGCTAGGGGATTAATTATTTATTAGTTTGTTTGCTTGTTAGTTTTGGAGATGGGCATTCATTGGAAGACTCAAAAGGAGTACAACAGTACAAGCATTCATGGTACCATTTAATTATAGAATCATGAACATTTTCAAAGAAGCAAAAATCAAATGTATTAGATGTTTAGGATGCAACATTTTGGCATAATGAACCAATAAATGCACCATTTCCTGGCAGGCCTACCTGTTTTTAAATCTTGATTTACTGCTGTTTTCATCTCAGTAATCGGGGAAGTGATGGCTGTTATGGAGACTCATGAAGATGAGGAGAGGAGTGACAAAGAAAACAGCAGTGATGACGAATCTGAGGCCCAAGAGAAAGACGATATCAGTGGTGAAGATGATGGTAATCATGGTAATGAAGATGGCGGCGACAAAGAAGAGGATGGTAATGGAGAGCTAATAAGTGGGGGTGAGTCTTTAATTTCATTTAAATATTTTGTATTATATACAACCATGTCCTGTATCGTTTGCAAATATGTTGCGTTCTAGTGCTATATCGGATAATGAGGGAAGAAATCAACAAAAATCATTGTGGATGCTCATATAACATTTGAGACAATGATTTATGAACATTTGTCAGCTTTTATACATGAACGGTTGGGTAATTGAAGAGGCTTAATTAGCAGGGCTCAAATTTAAGTTCTGTATGTCAGTTAGCAAAACCCAGTTCTAAACGCCTTGAGAAAGATGTAACACCAGAGGAAATGACTTAATTGCCTGTGTGTCCCATGTCCCTGTCAGCCATGGATCTGTGCCCAAATACTCTTTGGAAAAAAATAAGCGATTTTAATTCCTAACCTTTTGGTAATGACCATTGCCATAGACTTTAACTCACTGACAGTTTTGCCTCATAAGAATGATGGTTGTAGATCCTTACTACCGGTTGGATATCCTTACTGAAGAGGATGCCAGGAGAGCTAGGATCATACATGTGATATGCATATTTAATGATTGTGCATGTGTGGCCGAGTGGATAAGGCGCCCGACTCATAATCCATAGGTTGCGAGTTCGAGTTCGAGCCCCGCTCGTGCCAACGTGTTGTGTCCTCATTGCCTACTGGGGGATGGGGTGGGTTGGATTGGATGTTTGTATAGTTGTTTGTTTCAATGTTGCAATATTGGCGCTGATTGCAAATTGCATTGTGTCTGTTTAGGTGTGTTTAATGTACAATTCTAGCAATTTGACCTGTTGGTCACCATTAGAGTTTGTAATAAAACCTTTTTTGATTAAGGAAGGTCACCCACACCGACCAATACCTTTACTTTGAGTCCCTGGGTGTTGTCTTCTTGATAGAATGAGTAGCATAGGTCCGGAAGAGGAGGATAAGAAGCAGGAAAAAGAAAAGATCAAACAAAGCGCTTTAGCGCTGTGGCTACCCTGGTCAGACTTTCAAACAAATGTGACCATCCAGCACAACTGAGCCCGGATGTCGCCAGTGCCACTGTTGAGATATGCTCCATTGAACTTAACAATAAACAATAGGAAACAAAGGATTTATTGACTGTTTTATTGATTTTTCACTACTTAAATGTCAAGTACCATAGACGTGATATACATCATTTTGGTTGAATATTTCAAAAATGATGATTGGCGACTTTAGGGCTCAGTTGTGCTGGATGGTCACAAATGGTGCAAAAACATTGCAGCAAGTCAACAGAAGCATATATTCCCCAAAACAGAGCAAGCCTAACACCAAGAAAGAAGGTTAAAATCAGACTAAGGGACTTGTTTTGATCCCATACATAGATTGACTCGCAGAGAAAGCCAACAGAATCTTCCAAAAACACGGTAAAGCGAAGGCCATGAAACCACTCTAATGCTAGTGCATTAATTGAGACAAAAAAGTTGACCCACTCAGCAGCACCACTGATTGTGTGTACGAGATCCTATGTGATGCGTTAACTGTAAGCACTTCTGTGTCAGTGAAGCAGGCCATAAATTTAAAGCGAGTCTTGGTGAACACCAAAAAAGAAACTGCCAGGGTGTCTAAAACTAAACAACATACACTCGTCAAACCCACAAACAATCGGCGAGTGAGCAGTCTAAGCCTGCAATTGCAGACCATGCGGTCCAGCAAATCATGTCATCAACTGGGACAGTGCTAAAATCATCTGTAAGGAATGCCATAATGCATAATTATAGTTATACAAGAAGATCCCATTTTCTCATACCTCAATCTTCTCTTGCAGGTGAAGATCCAGATGAACTATTTGATCATGATGAAAGCAATGATGACATCGATAGCAGTAAAGAAGAAGGCAGCACAGGTTAGTGTGTGTTGTTATACAGCTTGTTCAATTTTATTTTTTTTAGAGTTCAGAAATGGACAGTATATAACACAACAGTGATTTCAATTCAATGAAACCCAAAAAAACAAAGCCTAAAGGCATTTATTAATTTCTTTATATTGACGACAGGAGACACAGTGTGCAGAAACGACTTCACCAAAAATGTATTCTTCCATATAATTACCAATATTAATTTTTCAAGTATTTCTTAATTTTGTGCAATAATTTCAACCATGAAAAAATAAGAGAAAACAAAAAATAATAAAGAAAAACTATGGGGTGCTTGTACTTTTGTTGGTGTGATATGGATAATCACACCTGATACCCCTGTCATCTTGCGCTCATAAGTTCAATAGCTATTAAGATACGGAAATCACAAACTGTGGTACAGTTTCTACATGTAACTCTTTTATGGGACACTTTGTATTTCAAAACACGGACCAACGTTATAATAAACATGGCTGACCATAGATATACACAGCTCTTCTATCATAAAAGTTAAAAATACAACCGATGACCTTATACCCTGTGAAAGGGATCTGTGGACAATCATTTTTTCTGGTCATAGGGTGCATAGTATCTGCAT
>NW_027305724.1:0-75123 GCF_039555335.1 Amphiura filiformis | reverse complement strand
GTTCAAATTGCAATATACGTCATTTGGCCATTTTGAAAAATATTTTTGCAAAAATTTCAACTTTTTTCTTGTTAATGTGTTCTACATCATAAGTTCTACTGGGGAAACACAAAAAAATTGGAAAATTTTTGCACATTTTTGCTAAAAATTCAAGCATACCCTATTTCGCCTAATTCGTGTTCAAATTGCAATATACGTCATTTGGCCATTTTGAAAAATATTTTTGCAAAATTTCAACTTTTTTTCTTGTTAATGTGTTCTACATCATAAGTTCTACTGGGGAAACACAAAAAAATTGGAAAATTTTTGCACATTTTTGCTAAAAATTCAAGCATACCCTATTTCGCCTAATTCGTGTTCAAATTGCAATATACGTCATTTCGCCATTTTGAAAAATATTTTTGCAAAAATTTCAACTTTTTTCTTGTTAATGTGTTCTACATCATAAGTTCTACTGGGGAAACACAAAAAATTGGAAAATTTTTGCACATTTTTGCTAAAAATTCAAGCATACCCTATTTCGCCTAATTCGTGTTCAAATTGCAATATACGTCATTTGGCCATTTTGAAAAATATTTTTGCAAAAATTTCAACTTTTTTTCTTGTTAATGTGTTCTACATCATAAGTTCTACTGGGAAACACAAAAAAATTGGAAAATTTTTGCACATTTTTGCTAAAAATTCAAGCATACCCTATTTCGCCTAATTCGTGTTCAAATTGCAATATACGTCATTTCGCCATTTTGAAAAATATTTTTGCAAAAATTTCAACTTTTTTCTTGTTAATGTGTTCTACATCATAAGTTCTACTGGGGAAACACAAAAAATTGGA
Source organism: Amphiura filiformis (assembly GCF_039555335.1). Classification (NCBI taxonomy): domain Eukaryota; kingdom Metazoa; phylum Echinodermata; class Ophiuroidea; order Amphilepidida; family Amphiuridae; genus Amphiura; species Amphiura filiformis. The sequence continues at coordinate 74,291 of NW_027305724.1, read as the reverse complement.
AAATTTTTGCACATTTTTGCTAAAAATTCAAGCATACCCTATTTCGCCTAATTCGTGTTCATATTGCAATATACGTCATTTGGCCATTTTGAAAAATATTTTTGCAAAATTTCAACTTTTTTCTTGTTAATGTGTTCTACATCATAAGTTCTACTGGGGAAACACAAAAAAATTGGAAAATTTTTGCACATTTTTGCTAAAAATTCAAGCATACCCTATTTCGCCTAATTCGTGTTCATATTGCAATATACGTCATTTGGCCATTTTGAAAAATATTTTTGCAAAAATTTCAACTTTTTTCTTGTTAATGTGTTCTACATCATAAGTTCTACTGGGGAAACACAAAAAATTGGAAAATTTTTGCACATTTTTGCTAAAAATTCAAGCATACCCTATTTCGCCTAATTCGTGTTCAAATTGCAATATACGTCATTTCGCCATTTTGAAAAATATTTTTGCAAAAATTTCAACTTTTTTTTTCTTGTTAATGTGTTCTACATCATAAGTTCTACTGGGGAAACACAAAAAATTGGAAAATTTTTGCACATTTTTGCTAAAAATTCAAGCATACCCTATTTCGCCTAATTCGTGTTCATATTGCAATATACGTCATTTGGCCATTTTGAAAAATATTTTTGCAAAAATTTCAACTTTTTTTCTTGTTAATGTGTTCTACATCATAAGTTCTACTGGGGAAACACAAAAAAATTGGAAAATTTTTGCACATTTTTGCTAAAAATTCAAGCATACCCTATTTCGCCTAATTCGTGTTCAAATTGCAATATACGTCATTTGGCCATTTTGAAAAATATTTTTGCAAAATTTCAACTTTTTTCTTGTTAATGTGTTCTACATCATAAGTTCTACTGGGGAAACACAAAAAAATTGGAAAATTTTTGCACATTTTTTAAAAATTCAAGCATACCCTATTTCGCCTAATTCGTGTTCAAATTGCAATATACGTCATTTGGCCATTTTGAAAAATATTTTTGCAAAAATTTCAACTTTTTTTTTCTTGTTAATGTGTTCTACATCATAAGTTCTACTGGGGAAACACAAAAAAATTGGAAAATTTTTGCACATTTTTGCTAAAAATTCAAGCATACCCTATTTCGCCTAATTCGTGTTCATATTGCAATATACGTCATTTGGCCATTTTGAAAAATATTTTTGCAAAAATTTCAACTTTTTTTCTTGTTAATGTGTTCTACATCATAAGTTCTACTGGGGAAACACAAAAAAATTGGAAAATTTTTGCACATTTTTGCTAAAAATTCAAGCATACCCTATTTCGCCTAATTCGTGTTCATATTGCAATATACGTCATTTGGCCATTTTGAAAAATATTTTTGCAAAAATTTCAACTTTTTTTCTTGTTAATGTGTTCTACATCATAAGTTCTACTGGGGAAACACAATTGGAAAATTTTTGCACATTTTTGCTAAAAATTCAAGCATACCCTATTTCGCCTAATTCGTGTTCATATTGCAATATACGTCATTTGGCCATTTTGAAAAATATTTTTGCAAAAATTTCAACTTTTTTTCTTGTTAATGTGTTCTACATCATAAGTTCTACTGGGGAAACACAAAAAATTGGAAAATTTTTGCACATTTTTGCTAAAAATTCAAGCATACCCTATTTCGCCTAATTCGTGTTCAAATTGCAATATACGTCCATTTCGCCATTTTGAAAAATATTTTTGCAAAAATTTCAACTTTTTTTCTTGTTAATGTGTTCTACATCATAAGTTCTACTGGGGAAACACAAAAAAATTGGAAAATTTTTGCACATTTTTGCTAAAAATTCAAGCATACCCTATTTCGCCTAATTCGTGTTCATATTGCAATATACGTCATTTGGCCATTTTGAAAAATATTTTTGCAAAAATTTCAACTTTTTTCTTGTTAATGTGTTCTACATCATAAGTTCTACTGGGGAAACACAAAAAAATTGGAAAATTTTTGCACATTTTTGCTAAAAATTCAAGCATACCCTATTTCGCCTAATTCGTGTTCAAATTGCAATATACGTCATTTGGCCATTTTGAAAAATATTTTTGCAAAAATTTCAACTTTTTTTCTTGTTAATGTGTTCTACATCATAAGTTCTACTGGGGAAACACAAAAAAATTGGAAAATTTTTTGCACATTTTTGCTAAAAATTCAAGCATACCCTATTTTCGCCTAATTCGTGTTCAAATTGCAATATACGTCATTTGGCCATTTTGAAAAATATTTTTGCAAAAATTTCAACTTTTTTTCTTGTTAATGTGTTCTACATCATAAGTTCTACTGGGGAAACACAAAAAAATTGGAAAATTTTTGCACATTTTTGCTAAAAATTCAAGCATACCCTATTTCGCCTAATTCGTGTTCATATTGCAATATACGTCATTTGGCCATTTTGAAAAATATTTTTGCAAAATTTCAACTTTTTTCTTGTTAATGTGTTCTACATCATAAGTTCTACTGGGGAAACACAAAAATATTGGAAAATTTTTGCACATTTTGCTAAAAATTCAAGCATACCCTATTTCGCCTAATTCGTGTTCAAATTGCAATATACGTCATTTCGCCATTTTGAAAAATATTTTTGCAAAAATTTCAACTTTTTTTTCTTGTTAATGTGTTCTACATCATAAGTTCTACTGGGGAAACACAAAAAAATTGGAAAATTTTTGCACATTTTTGCTAAAAATTCAAGCATACCCTATTTCGCCTAATTCGTGTTCATATTGCAATATACGTCATTTGGCCATTTTGAAAAATATTTTTGCAAAAATTTCAACTTTTTTTCTTGTTAATGTGTTCTACATCATAAGTTCTACTGGGGAAACACAAAAAAATTGGAAAATTTTGCACATTTTTGCTAAAAATTCAAGCATACCCTATTTCGCCTAATTCGTGTTCATATTGCAATATACGTCATTTGGCCATTTTGAAAAATATTTTTGCAAAAATTTCAACTTTTTTTCTTGTTAATGTGTTCTACATCATAAGTTCTACTGGGGAAACACAAAAAATTGGAAAATTTTTGCACATTTTTGCTAAAAATTCAAGCATACCCTATTTCGCCTAATTCGTGTTCAAATTGCAATATACGTCATTTGGCCATTTTGAAAAATATTTTTGCAAAAATTTCAACTTTTTTCTTGTTAATGTGTTCTACATCATAAGTTCTACTGGGGAAACACAAAAAATTGGAAAATTTTTGCACATTTTTGCTAAAAATTCAAGCATACCCTATTTCGCCTAATTCGTGTTCAAATTGCAATATACGTCATTTCGCCATTTTGAAAAATATTTTTGCAAAAATTTCAACTTTTTTTCTTGTTAATGTGTTCTACATCATAAGTTCTACTGGGGAAACACAAAAAAATTGGAAAATTTTTGCACATTTTTGCTAAAAATTCAAGCATACCCTATTTCGCCTAATTCGTGTTCATATTGCAATATACGTCATTTGGCCATTTTGAAAAATATTTTTGCAAAAATTTCAACTTTTTTTTCTTGTTAATGTGTTCTACATCATAAGTTCTACTGGGGAAACACAAAAAATTGGAAAATTTTTGCACATTTTTGCTAAAAATTCAAGCATACCCTATTTCGCCTAATTCGTGTTCAAATTGCAATATACGTCATTGGCCATTTTGAAAAATATTTTTGCAAAAATTTCAACTTTTTTTCTTGTTAATGTGTTCTACATCATAAGTTCTACTGGGGAAACACAAAAAATTGGAAAATTTTTGCACATTTTTGCTAAAAATTCAAGCATACCCTATTTCGCCTAATTCGTGTTCATATTGCAATATACGTCATTTGGCCATTTTGAAAAATATTTTTGCAAAAATTTCAACTTGCTAAAAATTCAAGCATACCCTATTTCGCCTAATTCGTGTTCAAATTGCAATATACGTCATTTCGCCATTTTGAAAAATATTTTTCAAAAAATTTCAACTTTTTTCTTGTTAATGTGTTCTACCAACCTGGTCTCCTAGTTAAAATGATTATATGTATCTTTGTACAAATCAGGTTAAAATGATCGTGTCAATCTTTATAGTGCAAGTGAGAGACGGCTTAATTTAGCACAGTCCTACGGGCTTTACATCACGTTCGTTTGAGCAGCAGTTCTCGGCATGATCGGTCATCGGTGTGCGAGCATGTTGTACAGGGTACACCACGGTACGATATGATAGTGCATTGAATGGCGAGTTGTCCGAATTTTGAGCCATAATTTATGTTTAGGCCTACGACGTGGTGCTGGTGAATTAGCTATAGTTACTTGTGATCACTGTAACTAACTCGTGACCTTTTGGGTGCACGAATTCGTTATCAAATTGAAATTCATGGTTTTTGCATTGGTAAACCTCATCCCACATCGGAAACTGTTAACAAGGTAATGCAATTTATAAAATTAATAAAACATAATGATGATCATGTTGACATGATGCCGGCATGTTGATAGAGAAGTCTATTATCTCAATCCAGGCCACTGATATCAGTTATTTAACGATGCTTACGAGCATGTATGTGCCACGTTGGAAGCATGAAAATGTTTAATAGTGTGGTCATAATGGGACGAGCACTGGACTGGGACTTTTCAATTTCAGGTCATTTTCTGAGCCGATATGATGAGGTGTGTTTTGCTACTTTGTGGGCTAGTGTTCGGATATGCGTGAAGCATGCAAAATTTTGAAATTTTATCCCATTATTGTGCCCAAAATACGGCGATTTTCGTACTAAAAAGGTAAATATGCAGTACATTAATTGCTTTATTTTTCAAAAATTAAGGGATGACACCCCCACCACTGCTTCTGCCGCCTATTCTGTCGGTCGGACATCCGAGCATGAACCGGCTGACAATAGGACTGGAGTGAAAACAACATTTGCATCACTGAACTCTGGAGTGTATCACAATTAGCTATCGCACGTGCCAGGTTCGACTCTCTGCAAATAATAATATGCGATTAGTAGTTTTCACTCCAATGCATGAATGGATGTGACGTGGCCCGACCGAGAGAATATGATGCTGTGCCACGTTCGCCTGGACATGCTGGATAGAGCCCAGCAAATATTACAATACTGGGGCAATGAAGTCCTATTGATCTTTCGGTAGATCCCATAAGCCTTTGCTAGTACACCACAGACGTTGTCATTTGACATAATGATGAATTGCAATGCGCATCAGTATAACGATGTTCGCTAAACGATCAGGGTGGCGTCATGCTCCCAACTTCATGCTACCAACCAATCAGTCTAGCGGTCTTGGTCATGTCAACTCTAGTGTGATCGATGCAGAATTCAGATCCAGAAGTCAAATGACGACATCTCAGGTGTACTCGCAAAGGCTTATGGGATTTACCGAAAAGGTCAATACTGGACAGCGGCATTGGGCCAATATGTTTTCACACCGGCGTTGAACTGGGCCAGTACTGGTGCCATAGACCACTTGACATCATTGTTTATTTATAACAAAGGCGAGGGACAGGTCTATCGATATGAATGAACGAACCGCTACACGGTTCAATGGCTTTCTTGTACGATATGAAATTTGGTGGGCGATTTAAAATGCATGTGCCCTGAGCAAAATAGGATGCGTACGCACACTGCACAATGGAAATTACCATTCAAGCGCATACTGCCAGACAATGACGTCACATGTCAAGTGGTCTAGCTTGATAATATATATTTACCTTGCTGCAGAAATTGCCATTATGTGGGTAAGAGAGTGGATTACGCTTCGTTATTCTGAAGGGCTGTATTCCGAAGGACCGTTTTTCCGGAGGTTCATTACTCCGGATTTATAATAAAAAAGGTTTGTTCTGAATGGTCGTTATTTCGAATGATCGTTATTCCAAAGGGTCAATACTCCCAAATTTAATACAAGACTTGTTTATTCCAATTGAGTGATTACTCCAAATTTAAAACAAGGCTCCTTATTCTGAAGGATCATTAGTCTGAATTTTAAATAAAGCTCCTTATTCAGAAGGGTCATTACTCCGAATTTAGGCCTACATTAAGGTTCGTTATACTGAAGGGTGGTTACTCAGAATTTAGGCCTACGTAAAGGTTTAATTTGTTATTCCGAAGGGTCGTTACTTCGAATTCATTGTTCTAAATTCGGAGTGTTGAACCTTCGGAATAACAAGCCTTATTTTAAATTTGGAGTAATGGTCCTTCCTTCGGAATAATGACCCTTTAAAATAACGAACCTTCGGGATAATGGCCTTACGGAATAGCGAACCTTCGGATTAATAACCCCTCGGAAGAACAAACGTTATTTTAAATTCAGAGTAATGACCCTTCGGAATAACAACCCTTCGGGATAAAGACCCTTTGGAATAATGACCCATTAGAGCAATGACCCTTTGGAATAATGACCCTTCGGAGTAATGACCCTTCGGAATAATGAGCTTTGTTGTAAAGACCCTTTGGAATAATGACCCTTTGTAATAATGACCCTTCGGAGTAATGACCCTTTGGAATAACGGTCCTTCGGAATAACGACACACCCCCAAGAGAGTGAGAGTTATGAAAGAGTAAGAGAGAAAGGGGGCAAATAGCAGTCAAGATATCTCAATCGATAAGGCGTTCGACTATGGTGCGAGAGGTTGCGGATTTGAACGCTGGTGGTGCCTATTACGCTCTCGTGGAAAAATTGAGTTAGCTTGAAATTCCCCTGGACAAGGAACTTTAACCTGCTAATTGTCTCGTTGCGACCCGTACAAAACTTGGTGAACTGATCCTGGTTGCGAAAGTTATTTGTGGAATGTATAGGGTGTGGGCTCTTGAAGCAGCAAAGTGCCTGAATTGTTGTTAAATGGTTTATGGAATGATATGGGGCCATAGTGGTCAGCGACAACTTGAAAGTGTGCTGAGGCTTGTGGATCAACGTCTAGGCGTTGTGCCTGTGCGTAGCGCACTATAAAATCACTGCGCCTTTTTTTTTTTTTTTTTAAGGAGAGCAATTTTATTTGTCAAGCAATGGCGTGGCACTATGGCGGGAGGGGGGGGGCAAGGCAAGGGGGCCAAAAATAGTTTTCTTGCCCCCAAGTTTGCCCCCTCACTTTTGAGGCATCCCTTTGAGGTATCCCCTGAAATTCACTCCCCCCCCCCCCTCCCCCCGAAAAAGCTGCCGCCACTGTTGTGCAAACATTTTAGCCCATGCAATTACAGAGTCCAGTATTGGCCTGATAAGCAATGTTTTGCTGGGAGCTTTGAGTTACAATGTATCTCAAATAAATGTCACAATCAGTGAAGCATGACATGTATGGTTGGGTTGCTCTAGAATGAAAAGGGACTTAAAATTGTATCCCTGCTTAACCCAAATGATATTAAAGCTGTCAGCAAGAGATAAAGAACGCTGATAATGACGGGTATATAGCACCCGAAAAATTTGCTCAAATGACACACATTTTCAAATATGCCAAAATAATTCATTATTTTCAAAGTAGAGATCAGTGTTTTCACCAGTTTTAGCAATTGGAAAAACATTTCAAAACCAGGCTCTTTTCTAACTTTTCTAGTCCCTATCTTTCGTGAAAATTTCTTTGTCGCATTTATTTTCATTTTGCTTTAAATCAATACGCACTTTAGGTCAATAATGAAATCTGATGAAATATTAATGAAAAATGAAAAAGTCACCTCACCAACCTGGAAAAAAAAGTGATGATAAACTCGGAATTGACTTTCATGGGCCTAAGGGAGTGATCGTTATTTATGACAGGGGGGTAATGGGCGTTTTGAGAGGGAATTCGAATTTTTTTTGGTCTTGAGGGGGAACGCACAATTTTTCGTTGAACCAGGAGGCGGGAATGTTAAGTTTTAAATGGAGAAATTCAGGAAAACAAGGGGGGAATCCGAAAATTTTGAGCGGACGCGAGGGGGGAACACGAATTACCCCCCCCTGCCATAAATAACGATCGGTCCCTAATGGTACTTGTACATAATATTGTAAATAAAATGTGATTTTTTTTAATGCTATATGCATGTGCATTGGCTATAATTGTTTTGGCTTTAAAATGTTCTGTTTTTTAATGTTCACAGGGTGGCTTAGAACTTCATATTTGAGTAATATCTTGGGCTTGTAATCATACATGTGTGTACATCATGGATCCAGATCTCCTGAGTGCTATGTGTACCTCCTCTTCAACTACTACTACAACTACAACCACAGCAACTACAACCACAGCTACAACTTCTACCAGCACAGTAGATTATAGCAGGCGACGCTTAAACATTTGTATGTTACATTTCATAATTATAATCATTTGATGGTGGTTCCCATGGCAATACAATTTTCAGGCCTTAAAATTCTATTGATAATGAACGTGAGCAGGGTTAATGCACAAATTACATGTATATACACATTCACACACTTTCCGTACCCATTCAAATGCATTGTGAGTCCAACACATACAAAATGTTGAAACCGTATGTGCTCATACATGTATATATTCAGTGATTTGGGTCAACAAATCAGTGAAATTAAGACACACAAAATACTCTCAAGGAATGTGTTATATACCCCTTCGGATCACATTTGAAAGGTTAAAAAAATATGGAATACGGTATATCTCTTCAGCAAAATACTTAAAGCCAACCCTAGATTTGAGCATGACCCTATAGAGTGTATGCAAAAAACCAACTGGAATAGTATAACAATTGAAAAGGCAGCCATGTTGCAAGACAGTTCTAAGAAAACTTAAGATGAAATAGAGACGGGTCACTAGATCAATTCCACAACCATAAATAACTAGGACCATACGGGTCACATTTTTTGCCTTTTGATATGGACAGGTTATTTTAAAAAAATTTGCAATTATATAGCCAAATTTTGCTTCACTGTAGCCAAAAATCTTGCAGAGTGGGGGCATTGTGGGAAAAGTTTGAAAAGGCCAAAGATTATGATTTTGGTATATAGCGATGGGTTCAAATTTCTTGACATTTGGTATATTGATGGTCCACTTTCAAATACTCAGCTGGACACCCTAACACAAACCAAACTTTAGTATTTCAGGCAATAGAATATAAATAAAAAGTCCACAATATTCTTTACAACTTAATCTTCTTATTTTTATAGTGCATAATTATCGTATTTCTGATTGCATCATATCACCTTTTTTTATAATTATATCACAGCTTCAAGAAAGCGAACACTCAATCTAGATAGATTTGACGAGCTTAGTCCAGAGGAGCAACTGGTGTGTTTAGGTGTGCCAACCAAGATACCCAAGAGAACTGTGGTTGTTTCACAAAGACCTGACCCACTGTCTGGGATAAGAAAAACAAAGACTCAACCTAGGACACATGGACAGAGGAAAGGGAGTAAGTAATTGATGCGTAATATGGTAATTCATGCAAATTACATAAACACATCAAAAACAGGGAAAATATTGATTTTATCAATTGCTTGGTTCATCGCGGATGGCCAGTTGGAACAGATTTTCCCTGTTTTTATACATAAACACAACCAGGCAAAATCTTGAGACACTCCCCATGGGCGCATAAGTTATTAATTTTGTTTCACAGGGTTGCCATTTTGGATATTCAACGATTATGATATTCGGCCCTGAGTTGGTAAAATGCATCTAACTTGAAATTAAAATTGCCGTTTCGAGAAAAAGAACTTTAAAGTTTGAACACTTGACGTTTTTCATTTTGAATAAAATAAATTATTAAACAGATATAATGATCTCATTATTTGGTGGCATGGTGGTGATTTGAGGTTGTCACCATTGGAAAGAGCGCCCTTACATTACCCATTACCCATAATATGGATTTATCTCAAAATGTCCAAATTTCAAGTTAAATCGTTTTACCAAATCAGGGCCGCATTGTTAAATCCTCCAACATGAATATATATATAGCTTGCAAAATCTGTATATAAACACAAAATATTGAATTCAATTTTCATATCATACACCTATACCACAGCAGTATTCACAGGCCATTTTACTGGTTTGAAATCCCTGGGTAAGTTACTCAATCCTGGTTCTCACCCGGGTAAAGTCCCCACCCAAATTCCCGGGGTTTTGGCCGGCGTCAATTCCCATCCAATAAACGGCTTTGGGGACAAATTTCGAGTCAAATGCCGGGTCACATGATGTCAAGTCTCGGACCATCCACGGGTACCCAGGGGCCGGGGTTGCAATTGACAGATACATGGATATGTGTACAGTAATAGTTATGGCAACACTGTTCAACACTGCCAATTGTTGTTTATGAAGCTCTATGATTGTGGCCATGTGGTTTCTTTTGCAGTTTGGCACTCTTGTATCCAATGACCACTGTTTTACAGCTTGTTACCCCATTGACCCCATTTTTTTAAAGTTTCGAATCACCCAATTTTTATTTGGTAAATGTAATTGTACATTATACATGTAAGGGCCCTACTTCGCCCAAGCATAATCCTGCCACTAAGGAGTGCCCCACCCCCGGGTTTGAACAAATGGGTTTCGTGATGAGGGTTACGCCTGTAAGCAACATCACCAGACAAAATATTTTTATGGAATGTCATTTTTAAGGTTATATATTAAGTATTTTAAACTGTTGTGATTTTGTAGTTCACAGCATCTTACGAATGTTAGTGAGCTTTGGCAAAAACTGCATTGCTCAATTCATAGCTAGCATGTAGAAGACTTAAAATATCACGAATATACTTTTATAGGTCCTGCGGTTCTTGAGTTACGTTGTAAAGAGGGCTGAAACAACAACACTTTTGTAAAACGTACATAACTAATAACAACAATAAATTAAACAAGTTTGCCAAGTATACGATTTGTAGAGTGAACTTTTGCAAAACATCAAAGTGTTATTTTTCAATAATATATTGATCTAGATAATGAAAATCGATTTTTAGGTTGTTTCGACCAACAATAACTCGTCTACCCCTAAAGGCCTATAACTCAAAAACATGCCTGGCAACTTATCCGGGTTATTGGAGATGATGGTCACATATGTGTGTTTGGCTTTTTACGCAATCAGATCATGTGGGCTAATTGTACTTGCAGTCAGGGGTAATGGAAATGCTAAAACCAGATTTTTGTGATTTCTTTACATGTTCTCATTTAACAAACACTTCTAGTTCCTGTAATGTGTGTAATGGGGTAAATTAAAATCACCAATTCACCATGGTCATAAAACAGGATGTTTTGATGTTATTATCTCCCTAAATTCAACATTTATCTAATTGAGTGTATTCAAGCACCATGAATCACAAGCATTGTATACATCTGTACAAAATGCAGCAAAAACAATTGAGTTTTCAAATCATTACATGTAATCTGGTAGAAAATTTATATTTACAGTAATGTCATTGTTCAATTTGCAGAAGTCAAAAGTCGTGAAGAACCCAGAGGTGAAATAAGTATGAATGAAAGTGAACGTGCACCCACCTTAAATAATGTTTTGCATGGTGATATCCCTGATCCAGGCAGTAAGTATATCAGATTTCTGATCGATAATTATTCATAACCTCATTAATATACGCGATACATGCGATCCAATCATTTTTATTTATTTGCCAATACGCAAACCTTGAACACGGTTACTAATATTGGACAGTGGACCTCGCGCCATCAGCGTAAATATTAGTAACCTCTGCATGTGCTGTGTTGTGTGTCAAACAAATTGCGAGAATTGACCACAATATTTGGATTGTGTGCTACCATATTTGCACAGATTGTGATTCGCACTTAATTCTATTATTAGTCGTCTTGTTTTAACAATTTTTACGTTTAGCCTTTAAAAAAAATTTTAAGGAAAAATGTGTGTGTTTTTAGTGTGAAGAGATGAAAGTGACGGTTATGAATGAGGTTGATAACTTTGCATCTGTAATATGTCAGGCATTGTGAAAAATCTAAGCATGTTTGTAAACCAATCATTGGCTAAAAATCAATAATGCCAATTGCTAATAGCTCAGCGATTCAGCTATGAGTTTTCTTTCTAAATAAACAATCTAAATAAAGTCTGCACAAAAAGTAACTCAGCTGTTATAAATACGCCTATAGATTCAGAACTAATAATTGTTTTCACAATATTTCAACATAGCGGGAAGGATGATTTATTTACATGTACACGCATTTTGATACCCCATTCGTCAAATGCTGTTCAATATTAACAACACAGTAGTGCTTTTACATAAAAATACCCAAATATAAAAGTTGCAGTTTACAGCGATCAATGGTTATTATGCCAGCACTGTAAACACGTCAAGCCCGCCATTATCTTCGCGCTTACTTCAAATCAATACAAATAACTGCAACTTTTAAATTGGGGTATTTTTCTTTCAAAACACTGCTGTATTGTCAATATTGAACAAAATTGGACAAATGGGGTATCAAAATGCGCGTAAATAAATCATCCTTCTTTTTTATGTTAAAATATTGTGAAAATAATTATTAGTTCTGAATCTATAGGCGTATTTATAACAGCTGAGTTACTTTTTGTGCAGATTTTATATTGCCACTGGATTGTTAAAGTTTGAGTCTTTCAATGGTCTGTATAGAATAGTAAACTCAGGGACAAAGAGATCACGTTCATTCGCTGCATATATTGAGATGAATTGATTTTATTCCTACTAATAATAAAAAAAGACTACATGTTGTGATATGCTGGTGTAGGTTATTGTGATGTGATTATATTCTCAAACCCTTTAATATATTCCATTATGTTTGCTTTTTTGAGCAAAACATTTGTGAGACTTGCAGTTGAATATATTTGTTGAAAGAATACGATAAGAATGACTGTGTGTACTGAAATTCTACTTTTGAAAACAAAAACTGACGAAAAATTTAATTTTCTTGGGTTAGCAACGTTGATATTCAATGATAGATGATAATGAGCATGCGTAGATCATAAAAACGTTTCAGCTAATGAATTGAAATGCTGTGGTATGTTATCATCCAGGAGATGTGCTTTGCCTGGGTTGATCGGCCTATCTCGAACAAACTTGCCTTGCATGGCTGTTTAAGAACTAAAGGATCTGTGTTACTATCATGGCAATTTCGACACAAAGATATAGGGATGATGAGGATGTGCGGTGGGCAGCAGAGCCCGGCACTCAGCTGCAATTTTAACCCTGGAGGTCACCACCCAGAGGCCAAAATTACACCATTAAACAATGAGTCTTGAAAAAAATTGGTCCATTATAGCAAACAATTTCCAAATTTGCAAGATTTTCATCAAATGCCAACCAGCACTAAAAATATCCTAGATTCAACCATGCAGCCATGTCCATTACTTCAACATTTTTACTGTTGAGTATGCATTATGGATGTACAGGATATTTCTGTGCCTTTTATTCCCATTTTACTACCACATATTAGTGCGTTTTACATAGATAATACCACTTCTTTGCCCAATTATTTTGCATCGTTTCATTCAAGGAGGAGCATGTAGTTGTGTAGCCAAGGCATAAGTGACAGCATGTATTATGCTATTCTTCAACAGGGGAATAGGAATATTTCAAATGGAATTAGCACATCTATCCATCTATTAATGAATCTATTTAAAACTTGCCCTCCATCTGTGGAATATTCAAGATCAATCTTTTCAGAGGGTGTATGACATTTAAATGGAGCTGCCTAATGTTTTCATTCCATTTGAAATTCATACTCCCCTGTGGAAGATATTTACAAAATCTTCCCAGAGGTATATTTTAAATGGAATAGCCCATTGCGGAAACATCAAACATGTAACCAACATAATACTCCGTGTGGAATGTGGAATGGTGAGAAGAACATATAAAAGCTGCAGTGTTGCTCTAGCCACTTTCTCTATTTTTCCAGAAATATGTTGTACATGTTTTATTGATCTTTATTCCACATAGATGCTGAGATTTCTGAAGAGCTGGAGAGGCTCTTGGATGAGCTGAACAAAACTCAACCAAAGCAGGGCAAATCATGGGCAGATCGGATGTTCATTCAAGATGAAGTGTGGGAAGAATGTCGCCCAGAAATATATGCCACCCTACTTCAGACGCAGGTCATTCCTCCAGTGGACAAACTGTGCATGCAGTGTGGTGAAACAATATGCACCGTTAGGTGCATGGATTGCCTAAGTTTTCAGTGCAACAATTGTGATGTGAAAAATCACCAAGCCACATCACCATTCCATGTGCGAGAGGGGTGGGTGCGGGGATTTTTTGAGCCTCTCCCAAGTGGACAGGGTGTCAAGTACGGAGATGGAGATGAAGATAAGGAAACAATGGTTTATTTTTCATTTAGTGAGTATTGCTTTTACTTTTAAATCAACTTGATATTTAATTTCATGTTTACGATTAGTAGCAAAAAGGCTGCAAAATCAAGTTATAATATACAAACATTGACTGCTCAAGAGGGAAGTGTTACGAATTGTCAGTCTCATAGCGGAGCTGGATGCCACGGGTCTAGCTTGTAAATCAAATCCCATATGCTTTTGACATTACTAGTACAGTACGTATTAATATGGGATCAAAGTCTACAGAAGCCATGTGCTTTAAAAGATGGGGAAAGTCAAATAATAAATAAATATAAATATAAACCCATGTACATGTATATGATATCAATACAATGGGTTTCAAAAATACTAAAATCAAGCCAGATTATGTGCGAAAATGGAGCAATATTAGGCATGCCGTGATTTTCAACTGTTATTCACAATGGACAGGGCATGAAGAAACATGGTGGGGATAGGATACTTCTGATGTTAATATTGCCCCAGAAAATGCACACGGTGTGTGTAATAAGTCGTCATTGTGAGTTCATCAATCACACAGGTTTTCATACCTTGTAGTATTGATAGATGCAGTAATTTTTGTTCCATAAACACACCTCCAAGATTTAGCATAATACATACATATTCTATTAAATTTGTATTAACTTAACAGGGCAATATATACCGATAATGAAACCCGACGCATGCAGGCTTTGCGGATCCAGTAACCAGCTGACTCTGTCACCAACAGACGCATCCTATATTGTAGTTACTCTGAAAGGTAGGCTAGGCCTACATTATTTTATTGTACTCTTGTTTGGAAATAAATATAGTATCAAATTAAAATAATTTATTGAAGGTAATTGACATCTACTTTTGTGAAGTCCGTCAAATAGGTGATATTGCTTTGATATTTTAAACAGATTTCCCTGTTGAAACACATCTCACCTTGAGATGAAATAGTGCATTAAAAGTCTTTTCCATATCAGTATTTTAGTTGAGTGATTCCATGCTTGTTTTTTGTGGCAAATATTTTCCCAATTGTATTAATTTTCAGCCTGTTTGGGGGGTATTTTAGGTCAATTGCATGTTGTCTTTTAGGATATTTCACAAGCTTTGAATCACATACCTGGTTATTCGCTCTGTCACAATATCATAATATGAATAGAACAATATCTCCAGGCTTCTACTACTGTGTTAGAAACACTGGGACATTTTTGTGGAAGTGTATTACATTAAAAAGAAAATTAAATATCCATGGAACATGTGTTCATATGCAAACCCTTTCATATTGAACTGCAAAGATTTTGACATCCATTGTGCAATACATTGCCTCACTTTCACTGACCCAGACACAGGTTTTTGATGCTCAAAACTTAAATTCTCATGCCCACAATGAAAAAGTTGTACTATTTGAAATTGTTAATCAAACAATTCTTCCACAAAATGCTTTTAAAATATCTTTTACTGATATTTATTTTAAAAAAAGGTGGAAAATAATAAGCTGGCCAAATTCTCTGAGATAAATGTGTACTGCAAAACAAATGTTTAGGGCAGCTGTAAGACATATTTTGTCATATTATTTGCACCCATAGAAAAGAACAGATATAAATTGAGTGATTGTGAACATTTAATTGTCAGAATGCCATACATGTGAACACATAAATAGTAAAGAAACAAGAAATATGCATTATGACTTTTAAGCATTATAAATGTCAAACATGTGACACAATTTCTTTTCATACATTTAGGACGATTTGAGTTGCATCGCCAGATACCTTCATGTTCAAGCTGTGGGCAACAAGATGGTCAAAGTGAGATAGAGGACCTGCTATTGAGTGGCTTTTGGCCCGGTACATTACAAAATGTACAGTATGTTTTTGCTATAAGTTTGATGAGATGGTTTGACATCTTGTGCAAATCCTGTCCTGGGACATCATTAAGTGCTTTTGCACATGCCTTACAGGCATTTGGAACACAGGTAAGATACTGATTTATGGTTTCAAATGTCTTTGTGTTACCTTGCAGTTGCATTATCTTGTTTTTATGATGCATAAGGTAGATCCCATTATTATAAATTGGTTGTTTCACAATTGGGTGTAATTATTGATTACTATGTGTTGATAAAAGTTTGCTATAAAAGGTAATTGGTATTTGACAATGTGTATTGGACATTGACTAAAACTCATTTATTCCAATTCAACAATCCATATGGCTGATGGGAGTTGACATTTTAATGTTAGTGTGTATACCATATCATATTATTAGGTATGGGTTCTTTTTCTTTGATTACTTTCTGTCCGGTTTATTTATTTATTCATCCATTTAATCCTTCATTTTGGTCTAAATTCATTCATAGCATAATTATTCATTTAGTCAGTCAATCATTAATGCATTGTATAAAGCATAGAAAATCAGCACAGGCAATGAATCACATAAAATGATTGAAAAGCCCAAAAGGTGCAGCCCATCAGGGATAATTTATAGGTCAGGTTTACATGCAATGTTCTTCTGGAAAATTCAATTTTCATTATCTTTTTATTCTTGTAATTAAATAGAGCGCAATAATATTTGGCTGGTTTTTAGACATACATTGTACTGCCAAGTATTTCAAGTGCCTATATTAAGCTCAAAATTTTCATATGTGATTATTTTCTTAACAATGTGTTCCTTCATCTTGATATACTCTCCATTCCAGCAAAATACAGTACTAATTATTTTGGATTAAAAAAATATTATCCCGTTCAGCCATTTGAAACATGTTAAAAAGTTAAAGACCAAAATGGAATACTAACAGAATGTACAATTTTAAGGTGCTTTTTTCTTAAGGTGGTACTACACCCCGTGGTAAATTTGTGACTATTTTGCATTTTTCTCAAAAAATAATAACACACTGGTAACAAAAGTTATGTATATTATTGGGGCAAGGAATCCAATTACTACACTGAAATTTCAGTGACTCAAGCCAAGCGGTTCAGTATAATATATGGTAAGAAATACATCATAGCGGTACCTTATTTCTTATCATAAATAACGAACCGCTTGAAATTCCAGTGTAGTAACTGGATTCCTTGCCCCAATAATATACATAACTTTTGTTACCACTGTGTTATTAGTTTTTGAGAAAAATGCAAAAGTAGACACAAATTTATCGAGGGGTGTAGTACCCCCTTAATGTATTTATTAACTTGCGTTATCTGGAACATTATATTTGCTTATGACCACATGAAATAAGATCATCCTGAAAATTTAAACGATTTTGTTGACATACAACAAAAAATATAAGACCTCAAAACCCATGGTTTGTTTGTATGAGTATGATGGCTGCCATGGAAAATATCTCTATAGAGGAGCTGAACAATAAGTGCCTTTTTTCAAATGAATAGCGACAGTCTTAAACATTGTTCAATCTTTTAAGGTCAGCACATTTTATCTTCATAAATGATTATATTTCACCATGATATAAGTTTGGTAACATTAATCACTACCAATTTTGAGAAACTTGCTCCAACTCAAAGGTTAGCTTTACTGCATTGAGCAATATACTGTGTATGTGCATGGAAGCCATGATGTAGCATATCTAAAATGGACATGGTGGTCTGAAGTGCATAATTTGAGATGGGTTTTGGCAGGCTTAAACATTCTTTAATTTCATAACATCCTGTACATCTTGTCTTCAAAAATAGTTAAATTTTATGAGTATGTAAGTTTGCTTGTCTGAATCAATCCAAATTCTGAGATAATTGCGTTTCAACATCTGATGCACAGAATGGTGACTTCAAACTGCTGTAGTTCTCATCTCATTAAATTTTTCTTTAAAAAAAGTTGATATCTTCATAAAGGGAGGTCCTCTCTATTAATTACTTATTAAAGTTTGGTTAATGTTTTCTGCTGCAATCAGGAATTTCTTGAAACACCCTGATATATAGGCCTACATTTGGATCACAACAAGTACGCCATTTAACAGGCCCAGGATTTCCTGCATCGATCAGTTTCTCCATAGACAATTCATGTGTAAGTGCACGCACACAGTAAATGGGATATCGTTCTAGTGGCAACTGTATTGACAGTGGGTATCCTTACTATGAGTTTGTTCATAAATTAAATATTTTATGTCAATTTTGATAATTGTTTATTTATTTATTTGCACTTTCATTATACAAGATAGCCCTGCAGTGACAAATACCGCTATTCTAGGGGGGGCTGTTACAGTGTATAACTTAAGAATGTAAACAAAAGTACATTAAAAATGGAATAACATTAGCAGTACCGGAACATTGCACATAGAGAAATTGGTTAATATACAATGACAAAATTATATGATTACATAATCTGACTATAGTTTCTAAATTGGCCAATAGACATTGAATCAAAGTTGGAACGAGTGTCAATATCAACTGAGTTATTCCAAAGATTAGCTGCTCTGACATGAAAAGTTCTAAAACCAGAGTTGCTCTTGTAATGAGGAACAAGAAGTGAATTAGAAGAATTTCCCCTTGTACTATAATAGCTAAGAAAAAGAATGAGTAAAGTTGAATCCAGAACAAAGATAATCAGGAGCTTTCCCAGTAAGATACTTGAATAACATAACAATTGAACATGATTGTTCCAGCTTTGGTCTAATTTAATGTCTTAACCCTCTCCACGCGGGTGTTGAAGTGACTTCAGACGACAAGTTTAAAAACAAATTAAAAAATTTCAGAACTGTAAATTTTCATGACCATATTTGGAATCAGCATGAAAAATGCATTAAAATGAGTACAAACAAGCCTAGTATTGGTTCAGTGGTTCTTGAGATAGCTCTTGATATTTTTAGAAAATAGCTCAAAACTTGGACCTTTATGCAGAAGGCAATGGCCAGCACGCAGAGGAGTTCTTATGTCAGCAGAAAGAATGATTCTTGCAAGATCGTTCATAAGAACTTGCAACCTACTGGAAAGTGTTAGAGAGCAATTAGACCAAACATGGATACAATAACTAAAAGCGCAGCATAATAAGCGAATCGGCCATGCGATTTGCCAGGTAATATTTAACACGATGAATTACACCACATATTTTAGAAATTTAAGAAGCAATTAAATTAACATGGTGAGACCAAGCCATGTTACTTTCAAAAATGAGACCAAGCAATTTAAATTGATCAACTTTCTCAATGTCTTCACCATGTATCAAAGAAATATGTGGGGTGAACCAAAAAGCATTCACTTAGATTAAGAGTAAGTTTATTTTCTCCAAATCATTTAGCTACATTTGTATACTACAGAGGTTGTGATTCAGACTATTTTGAAGACTTAAAGGATCTGACGAATTAACAATTAGCAGAGAGGTATATCATCAGCATACATAACTGTTTTACACGTAAAACTATCAGAAAGATCATTTCCGGGGGTAGCACATCAAAAAATTTTGGTGTGTATGCTCCCCCGAAATTTTGAGCTGCGAACAGTCAAAATCAAGGGTCTTTCTTGGCTGTTTGGTTAAAAATCACCTGAAAAAACAAGAAATATGAGGAATGAGCAATTTTGTGGTCTTTTACAGCTGAAATTATCAACATCAAGGGTCTTTCGGACTCTATTTTGGTCATATAGGGGTCTTTGAGCCTTTGAAATCCACAAAAAAAAGGGGGGGTGGTCTTTCCAGGGAGCATACCCATATGGTCATTTGTGTTAAGTGCCCCCCCCCCCCATCATTTACATATTGGTTATACAAGATATAAGAAAATGTGTGTTCCAGCAGCAAACATAAAACACCCTAAAACACATGTTTTGGCCCATGTTTTCAAACATTGACTTATTAAAATTTATTGCCAGTTAGAACTAACTAAAGTATTAGGATTTAGATACATATATGGAGTAGATTTGTGCAGTATCTTGTTTTTGT
Organism: Amphiura filiformis; assembly: GCF_039555335.1. Classification (NCBI taxonomy): domain Eukaryota; kingdom Metazoa; phylum Echinodermata; class Ophiuroidea; order Amphilepidida; family Amphiuridae; genus Amphiura; species Amphiura filiformis. The sequence continues at coordinate 54,213 of NW_027305724.1, read as the reverse complement.
TTTGATTCTTACAGGATTTGCCTATAAATCGAACTAGCTTGTCAAAGGTGTTGCGAGAATTTAGGTACAGCACAAGACAGCTTGACCTGGCTATGGAATATGATGCAATGACATGTCCTCCATGCGCAAAATACCAACATTCGGCCCATGTGGATGGCAATTTTAAGCTGTACAGGTACAAAAAAGTGCCCAGGTAAGATTTTATTTTTACATTCACCTGCATTTGCATAAAAAATACACCAAGTTGTCTGTGAGCACATTTTCCAATATATATTTTTCTTATAGCTGCATGAACGTTTTCAGAGCTATGTCAAGAATTCTTCATAGAATTTTGCAAAGATTGACAATTTTGGATGGGAATGTAAGAACGAAAAAAGCAAGGTACACCAACTTGATGTGGGAAAACAAATAAAGTAAAATGCAGACTATACAGTATGCAGGGGGCAAGACATTTTTGCCGAGCCAAAAGGGGGGGGGCGACAAGCAATTTTTGGCAAGCCGAGAGGGGGGGGGGCAAGTGATTTTGGCGCACATTCTTGGGGGCGCTTTAATTGAAATTTAAGGCTTAGGAAACCCGTACGGAAACGCTTAATTATGCAAATTTTCCTGCTCGCTGCGCTCGCAGCATGTATATAGACCATTTAAGGTTTTCAAATTCCAAACAATTTGGCATGTGCAAGGAGGGGGAGGGCAAAGATTTTTTGGCGGGCCAAGAGGGGGGCACAGCCCCTAATTGACAGGATGTAAATGTCAAGAGGGGGTCGCAATCAATAGAAGTGGGAGAGAATGAATAGAAAGGATTAGTGGACTAATATGTCACTCAAGATATAATGAGAAAAGTAGTGCATATTAAAAAACAAATTAATTTTTAAACCATACAAAATACATGTATAAAAAGGTCATTTCGTGATCAACAGCATCATCACTACACATAATGTTTATTTACAAAATATTTCTTACAAATTAATTCTTTTAGCAAAGATATACCGGGTAGTGAAATTTTAATTTCGTTGTTCTGGTATACCAGAAAGAAATTACAACACATTGTCTATGGAGCAGTGTAATACACATAATCATGCATAATTCGCAAATGCAAAATCGGAATCAACTGAAATTTTGGAAATAAGCTTTTTTCGTAGATATCTACTGGAAAATGTCATAAAAAGAGGATTCTAGGATCACAAAATACTCCTTTAAGAAAAGTGAAAAATAAGCCAAAAATTGCTAGATAAAACACAAGTCAATGAAGGTCTTAAATATTAAATAAAGTGTAGTATGCATACTGAAAAGAAGGGTAGTAGAAAACAGAGAGAAATTAAGAATGCACATGGTTATGAGTTATGCTTAAATGTAATAGTCAGAGTATGCAAAACGGGCAAGTGGACTACGGAGAAGTCTAATGGGTGGTCCGAAGTGCAGCTCAAAGATATAATTAGAAAAGGCATGCATGCAGCAAAAATATAGGCGTACAAAATACATGTGTTAGGAAAAGAAAAGAGCCAAAATTTGCTGAATAAACACAAGTTGAGGAAGGTCTTATAATAAAGAATATACATGCATGCAGAAAAAAAAGGATGGGGGTTGCAAGCAATTGAGGCCTACAGTGTGAAAGCCACATGTAAGTTGACACATCAAACATGTACATGTAGGCCCATTGCAATTAAGTGAGGTCCACAGGCCTAAAGAAATAACATAGATACACTGGCATGTTAATTTTTGCCAAGTTGTTGGGTTGTCTGAAGTTTAGAGATCTAGTTTTTCTCAAGATCCTTAGTGTCAGTCAATATACACATGACAGTTATGTGATTAGCAGTATGTCTTGGGAGGTTGAAATATTTAGCTACTGGTGTATTTCTGTTAAGACAAGCATCGGCACAATGCTCAGTCAGTCTGGTTTCCAGGCTACGACCAGTCTCTCCCACATACTGCACTTGGCAATTAGCAATGGCAGCGTCACAGAGAGGGTTTCTCTTTTCATTGACCACCATCTCAAACCACACGTCATTGCCCGGCAGTATGCGAAATATAGCAATTTCCATTGTTCTTTGCCCTGCGTACGCATCGTAGTTTGCTCAGGGCACATGCATTTTAAATCACCCACCACATTTCATATAGTACAAGGAAGCAATTGAACAGTGTATCGGTTCGTTCGAGCATATCGATAGACGAATCCCTCGCCTTTGTTGATAAACAGTGATGTCAAGTGGTCTATACCGTGCCATCTTATGTTCAGGATGATATAGATTTCCTACGCACATGGGCCCCTTAATAACATGAAATAAACTCAAATCAAGTCAAATCATAGAGAACCCCCTTCTCTGAAGATCCAAACAAGAATAATTTTGGTCCGTTGAGTACATTTATGTAGGTGTGTGTTTATGTGGGTAGGGGTGTGTAGGAGCTTGTAGGAGGGTGTCTCTATGTTGGTGGGTGTGTGTGTACATGTGTATCTGGGGATGGGGGGGTGTATGTATGTCATAAAATACACAAACAACATAATAATGTTATTACATGATTTTATTACTTGGATTTTCACACCTCAACACTGATGATCATAAGTTAAAATTGCTAGTGAATTTTGAATATACATGTACCATATCCATTCCATTAACCGCCCATGCCCTATAAGTGCCCATCCAGTGACTTTACAACAAGTAAGCTGTGATATTATTACCTACAAATCAAATCTGAATCTTGGTCTGAAACATATGTCACACTGATGATGATGAATGAATATTTTGGGCCATTGTTTTAATTTACATATTATGCATTTAATATGTAAACAATGTAAAAATTAACCACCCACCCAAAATGACTTTGATAATCACCTGGGCGGTTAATGGAACAAATACAGTATATATTAACAAAAAATTTAAAAGCGCAGTGATTTATAGTGCGCTACGCACAGGCACAACGCCTAGATGTTGATCCACAAGCAGCACACTTTCCAGGTTTACCACTAATGGCCCCACATCATTCCACAAACCATTAAACAACAAATCATGGACTTTGCTGCTTCAAGAGCGCACACCCTATAAGGCATTTCACAAATAACCTTCGCAACCGGGATCAGCTCCCCGAGTTTCGTACGGGTTACAACGAGACAATTTAGCAGTGAGTTCCTTGTCCAGGGTAATTTCAAGCTAACTCAATTTTTCCACGAGAGCGTACTAGGCACCGCAACCTCTCGCACCATAGTCAAACGCCTTATCGATTGAGCTAACTTGACTGCTATATCATAATGTCATTGTGGTTTGTGTGTTGATGATTAAAATCAACTTCAGTCATTCGTATCTCCATGTGAAATAATACATTATATACAGTGATTTTGTTTTATACAGTGATTTTTTTTTTTTTTTTTTGTAATAGGGGACAAAGAATCTCACCTCATGTAGGAGTTTTTATTGCACCCGATGAAGATGTCAAAGAGCATACTGACAAGGTCTATGGTAAAGAAGGAGAGGTAAGACTAAATGGTGAATGGGCCAGTACTATCACATACAGGGTGTCCCAAAAGTCTTGATACCATTTTGAACCGCCATATCTTTTATTATGATTGGCCAAGGGAGAATGAAAATACATGCATTTATTCGGATACCAAACATGATACATTTTCCTTTGTTAAAGCCTTAATGTATGATTTCCGTCAAATTTTGATTTTGTTATTCTTTATTCAAAATGTTGAAATAATATTAGTAATAACTGACGGTAAGGGTTGCTGTTAGTTTTAGGTTGAAATAACAAGGTAAAGTGAAAGAAATCCCACTGGTTATTTTGGCCATTTAACACGCAGTTCTATGGGGGGACATATTATCATAATTTTTAAATTATGATAATATGTCGAACTTTAGGGAACAACCCAAAAGATCGATGACGTCCTATAAACATAACTAGTTTCGTTTCTCAGCCGATCTTCTCCCTCCCTGCTAGAAACGTAATAATGACATGTTGAAAATTTTGACATAATAATGACACATTCTTCAGACCGATGTTTTTGTACAAACGTAATCGAGTATTTTAACACCCCCCCCCAAACGAAACTAGTTTCGTTTATAGGACGTTGTCGATCTTTTGGTTTGTTCCCTTACTCTGTTGGCCTACAAAGACAACAAATTTGGCTGCACATGATTCCATTTAGGTGCCAGTTGGAACATGTGTAAACATTACAAATATGCAAAAAAATCAGGTTTGAAAAAAATTAACCAATTTCATATTATAAGATCATACATTATGGCTTTAATAAGACATACATGACCAATGAACAATACAACTCAAAGGCGACATGTCCATACTAGTAACTAAAAATTTGTGTTTCTCGCTTTTAGACTATGCACCTCACCTTCTTTTATAGTAATATTTTGAAGAAAAATCTCTGTTATTCTGTTATGATATGGTTGATGATGATAAATTGAAATCATTTCTTCATAGAATAGAATATATAGAAAGAATTCTATGGTATCTGTGCATTTCAATGCACCACAATACAAATTTATGATGGGGTGGTATCGGTAAGATGACGATTAATATCATGTTTGATTTATTCCACAGGAAATTTCTTACTTTTAGCATAATTGTAATGCCCAATAGTGAAAGACTAAACCTGCCCTGAAGTCCCGGCCTGAAGTGCTTTAATTCAGTTTTTAAATAAACCTGATGATTCTGAGTGATGGCTGATGCATGTGTATTATTGAATCATTGACGTATAAAAAACGGTATAAACTATGTGTATATCACTATACACCCTTTTCATAATTGACCACTTTATTGCCATTTGCAGCAGTGGCATAGCGTGGCACAGTGTCATCGCCCCGATATCTTCATGGCAGAAAATGCCATGGTAGGTTGAATCCACAGCCACGCATGGCATTGTGTTACCATCTGTTTAATAGTTTTTAAATGCATAGTGGGCTGAAGGACATCCGACTAAGGCTAATGACATTAGCTTGTGACTGACCTCTGTACGGTCAGCGAGCATACATTCGCCATTGTCATCTGCTTATAGACTGCCTCTGCTATAGTCTCCTACACAGCCAGTTTGTGTCAGTTGGTCTGACACTCGTCGATCCTGTATGTTCGTGATAGCCACATACAGTCTGGCCCGAGACTACCTCCACGAGGGTCTACGCTGCGCTATTTAAAATCTTGAATTTTGGTCACTTTTTCAGCTCAAGACACAAGCTACTCTCTCAAAGTGCAAACTAACGACTATCATATCTGTTCAAAATATATATTCAAGTGCAAGGAACCACATCTGGTTTCTTTATATGAAATCATTTACGGGAGATATTCATCATTTTCCACCCGGTATCCAAAGATTTATCGTCTGAATATCAATCGTGCATAGCACATTTACGTGTATCGATCCCATGTATTCATTTTAGTGTCTCTGGTTGAATAATGTAATTATTAACCGGGCGATGTCGGTGTGCGTGTGTCATCCGATTGGGGAGCACCGACCCTGATTGGGGGCACCGGGTCTGATTGGGGGCACAAGCCATTTTTTGGCAATTTTCCTATGGTATTTTTAAATTTTGCAACCGAGTGGGGGGCATGTGCCCCGTGCCCCTATGATGCTATGCCACTGGTTGGCGGCGTTTGTCTCTGCCAACTCCAGTATGGCTGGAGTTAGTGAAGCGGAAAATTGAAAGTGAGGCTAAAGATGTAAATTACATACCGTACGCCCAATTATGCACACTTAATTAGCTAAGTAACTATAAGGACTATCTACACCAGGCACAAAAAAGAAACTCGTCAGTTATATTCATCCTTGCTGTTCAATAAATTGATAATTTTGAATTATTCTGAAATATACATTTTGTTAAATAGACTTTTCTTTCTCATATTTGACACCCTGTTCGTGAACATTGAGCAAGAATTGACCAAGATATGCACCTCCAAACTCTCAAACCCCAAAATGAAAAGTTGCAATTTTAACGATTCAATTGTGCCTGTTACACTGTGATTTATTGATTAGCCCGTGGTGCTTGTGTGCAATACAACGATGCGTTCCCATTGAAAATCGTTGAAAATGCAACTTTTGATTTTGGGGTTTGAGGCTTTGGAGGCGCATATCTTGGTCAATTCTTGCTCAATGTTCACGAACAGGATGTCAAATGAGAAAGCAAAGTCCAATTAACAAAATGTATATTTCAGAATAATCCAACATTATCAAGTTATTGAACAGCAGGGATGAATATAACTGACGAGTTTCTTTTTTTGCCTGGTGTAGTTGAGACTGGGTACATATAAGTATATCGTGTTTAGCATCTTGCTCATTTTAATCTACGTAATTGATAAGGGTTAATTTCTTGAAAAAATAAAATGAACTCTATATTTATAGCCTCTAATTAATTATGCAGATTCAAAATCATAAAATGCGAAATGTAATATACTTCTAGTTTACTTATATACTACATATGCACCAAGTCGCTGCTATATAGTCCTAATAGTAATTTAGCAAATTAACTTTACATAATTATTGGGCGTATGTAATTTACATCTTTGGCATCACTTTCAGTTCTCTGCTTTGCTAAGTCCGGCCTAATAGGAGATAGCAAAGCCAAACATTGCTAATGGCAACAAAGTGATCAATTCTGAAAAAGGTGTTTTATCTGATGTCTTATCTCTACGTCTCAGCTGTGTGAAGCTTAACAACATTCGGTGTAAATTGACGATAACTATAGGCGATGGGAAGAAATAGCAATTTTACCTCGTTTGGCACATAAACAAAAGGGGCCATAATGTGACCAGTGAAAACTAACATTTTGTGGAAAACAAATAAGAATGTACTCTGCTGTTAAAGTGTTATAAAAGCATCAGTGACATTTTCTGTACCATATAAATGGGAAATATACAGGTCACTGGCTATCTAGTGAGGAAAGAAAAGATGTACATGTATTTCTTTTCTTTTTTGCAGCACTGGGTCCGATGGTGCAATTAGAGAAAAACCTTGCCCAATTTCAAAATTCAAATGTTTCAGCAAATTTTGTTTTTCTGTAAAAATTGTACTGTCAAATACTTTTTTTGCATTTTTTCATTTTGAAATAATTTTTTTTCTACTTCTCTTTATTCATGACTAGGATTCTGACAACATGTGTGGCGACACGGTATGGAAGGCTGCCCGGTCACAGAGTAATAGCAAAGCAAAGCAGGATGAAACCGGCTTGGCAGTGGCTGGGTGCCGCCATACACTGGCGCAGAAAGCAGTCAACATGTTTCGGGGAGATATACGGGTACCCCCATTACCTGCATCTCAATTTCATGATGCATGCAGGTGTTCAATACATGTGGCAGGATGTCATGTGCAAGTACTGGCCATGGGCCGAAAAGAGGCAGGAGACATCTGCATTTATACAGGCCACACAAGACATGAAACCAGCACTATCAGTCATGCATGCCAAAGCGCATGCATGGGACTGTCAGGTGAGTTTTTTTTTTTTAAATTTAATTTTATTTCTTTATGTTCCTATTTTTTCCCACCTATCTAATGGAAATAGTATAGTTTACACCGGCTCCAGTGATCTATTTAATATTCTATTGCATGGCTTTGTGGATATTGCATTAGTTCTTTTCTTTTTCTGAATACATTTGAGTCAATATTCATGCAAATCTGAGAAACTCAAACTTTGAACCAAGGTTGTACAAACTGAAACTTACCCCTGACCTTTAAACCATAATATAACTACAGTCTACTGAATTGTAGCTTCCATCAGGAAGAATATTACCTATTTCATGTCCATCAATTTGAGATGGGAATGTTTTGTGCAAGGTTTTATAGCCATAGATATAGCACCGGTAACAAGTCTATTGAGTAGCATTACGTAATATGCATTGTAACATCTTCCGTCCACAAAAGAAGGAACTATGCTTTCATCTATATCAACTGTGCTGCTAAAGTTGCCTATTAATTTAGCTAATTCAAAATCAAGGCATCAAAATAAATATTACTTAAGGGAACAACCCGAAAGTTCAATGAAGTCCTATAAACAAAAGTCCTTTCGTTAGAGAGGGAGGGGGTCAAAAAGTCTGATTATGTTTGTAAAAAAAGTAGTTAAAACATTGGTCAAAGTTGATCTTTTTTAAGGATTTGATATATCATTTTCAAATTTTAATATTGTCCAAAGTACGATATTGAAATTTTACAGAAGTTGCTTCAAAATGGTTTGAAATTAATATGGAATGCATGCAGTACTCACAACCTGTTACTTGTAACTTCATTTTTAAAGCAGCTGTAAAACATTTTGATTCTCTTTTATTTGCAAATCCAGCAAGTCCTAACTTATTTTCATGCCAAAAAAGTATGAAGGAAATATTCTAAAATAAAATACAATATTTGTTTCTTCCATAAACGTGATCAATATCCTAGTATTGTCACACCCCTCCACAACCCTATGTACCATAGCGACGGCCACTTTATCATATGAATAATAGGGTTGGAATTTGTAATATTTGACACTTATGTTAGAGGGCAGGGGGTTAGCCTTCTAACGAAAGGACTTTCGTTTATAGGACTTCATTGAACTTTTGGGTTGTTGCCTAACCCAAATTTGTGTAGTATATCTTCAATTACTTGTCAGAAGTAAATGCATGATAATGAGAGAAATAGCCAAAAACAGATAACAAGCTACAAAACTGACAATTTACATTATTTTGCCAAAAATACACTATTCTAAACAAAACCGCATAAAATCTATTTTACACCAAAGTGCGAATTAGGGCAGTCAAATTAGTATTGTTTCATGGAGAATGAATGCCAAATTAATGAAATACACTAATATTATGATTACCCGGAATCGCCCGAATTTTACATCAAATAACAAAATATGTGAAATTTTCTTCACATTAATCTATCATAGCCGACAACAACTGTAATCATTTAAATACAGTTGAAGTCTTGTGAGAAGCCAGAATCATCGTAAAATTTCCCCAATATTATTTAATGGATTTGACTTTATACCATTTAATAATATTGACGTTTTTTCTATTGATAAAATTAACATACCATGTATTTTGTGTATTGATTTTCAAGCAAGAAAGTATGTGGGTATAGTGAGGCAATGGGAATAATGCCAGTATTAAGGATAAAAAATGCTATTTCAAGAAGTATATTGACTGATTTCTAAAATATTCATTGACTATTAATTGGAGTTTTTGATACCAAACAGGTCAAATGGGGTGGCCGCTATAAAGAAGGTGCCGGTACAGGAACAGGCGAGGAAATGGAGCAGCTGTTCAGTTACTTATCAAGATTAAATTCCACAACTAAAAACATGTCAGCAGCAGGTAAGTGCTTGAAAAATAAACTAGTCATTTCACAATAATGAACCCGTAAGTTTTGGACTAGTCACAATTCATTTAAACAAAAGTACCATTATTAACAGTAGAACTTCAGTTCTTGTTGTTGTTGTTGTTGTTGTTGTTGGTTGTTGGGGTTTTTTTGGGAGGGGGGTGCCTGAACAAATGTTCAAAGAAAGACTATCAAGTTCAAATGAGTTCATGTGAATCATCAACAATATTTGTAAAAGTCATTTTATTTTACTTGCATCATATTATGTTACAAAATTGCCGAAGCAAATATGTGAGTACTGAGTGCTTTATTTCTCTGTGATCATAGGCATACATTTTGCCATAAAACATGCACTAGAATATACATGTAGTATTTAAAATACTGTGGTAGCATAAATTAAAGAAAAGCCTTGTTTTTTCCAAAATATCACATATTTGACCACACTAAAAAAATTCTAGCCCAATATGTCTACTACTATACCAAAAGGCAGCACTCTCCATACTTCAATCCCAGAGAAAATACAAAATATAATACAACAATACGGGGGGAAGGGGTCACTCACATGATCTGTACGTTTGAGTCAAAAAAAAAAAAAACAAGTAAAAAGGGGTGTTTTTTAAGGCAAGGCAAGTTACGTACATGACACATTTATGGTCTAAAAACACAGATTTTCAAGAATAAGTGTAGTTTTCTGAAACTGAAGAACTTGTTTAGGGTACCTTTTCAAGTTTTTTGTAAATTACTAGCCATAAACTCCTTTGGGGGGTAAATTCTATTTTAACTTACCTTATTAAGGGGAAAGTTGCTGGTAGGGTAAAAACTCGTTTAGGGGTGTTTCAAAAAAATTTGGTCACGCATGTGTACACTACCATACTTGAGTGGCCCCCATGGGACAACAATACCTAAGTTCAGCCTCTTTTTCCATTAACAAAGACAACTCATTTTCAGCCAGTGATGGTATACGCAGACCATTGATAATGCTATACGAATCAAGTGTGTGATAATTTGTTCATGTGTTTATGTGATCATAGAGAAATGCCATAAAAATAATCAATATGTGGGGTTACAAGTCGACTGTCATTACATACTGTCTGCCCCTCGTACGTTTACAAGCACCATAAATGGTGAGAAAAAAAACCCCAGAGCAGTGATTTTATAGTGTGTTACGTACAGACATAAAACTCACCAACCTTGCCACATTTTACAGTTGACCACGTGGTCCAAGAACATACCATATATAAACCATTTTGACAACGAGCAGTGATTTGCAGCCAAGAAATGAACCATTGGAAAAATATGTTGTTTATAAAATATGATAAAGATAAAATATGATGAAATATATACAGGGAGTTATTTCATAATGCTGGGCAAAGCAAATGACAGATTAGTTTAAAACTAATGGAAATGGGATTTGATCTTGGTGTGTAGGGAGTAAGTGCACATTGAAATAGCATATTGATAGGATTTAGTTGCAACATATTTAATTACAAAATGTTTTGCTGATGCAAAAGATTAGCATAAATTAATATATTGTTGTTGCAATTGAATTGGGTGATTTATATTGCCTGTTTTTATTGAAATTTGCTATCATTTATTTTTCATTTTGTGATTTAATTACTTCATCATACTTATTTCTCTACACAGGCAGAATCGACACAATCACAGAACATGTGTTCTTTTGGAATAGCAGAAAAATCTTGACAATGGCTGCGCAGTTGTGTAAACGTTACAAGGATGTAAGTAGTTCTGTTCAATCAAGCATCGTTATAGATGTTTTTCTTGTACCTGCAAGATTACTGTCTACTTCTGACAGTGAATTATAAATTAATCCATACCTTTTTTATACTGATGATAAGAAAAAAGCCTATCCCACAATTTGTAAAGACAAATTATCTACAATAAACATTCATGTTCCGTGTGCATCATTTTACTTTTCATAATTATGAACTTTAGGTGCAAAATCGAATTGCAGAAGCTGAGCAGGAGTGGAATCAATTCTGGGAGACTGAAGGCATGGAATTCAGAAGAACTGATATCGAGAGATGGCATGAAGATATTGTCAAATTAGCCCAAGGTAAACCATTCATATGTACTCGTAGTGAAGCCAATGTTTTTTTTCTGTCCACATGCAATTGTATTTCTTTTACATGTACACCATGATTTGACTTTTCAGTCATTGCTGTGACAGGTCGCTAATTTAATACTTTTCAGCCATTGCAACATGTCGGTATCACCAAACAATTCTAGATATAATGTATATTTGCACAATGAATGTTATTGTCATTCAGACAAATTTTAGGTAGGCCATGCCTACATGGCAGATCAAACTGAAGAGGGGTGTTTGCAACTTGTGATCACCAATATTAATTGCATATAAATTTGGGCTAAACTACACTAGGGCAGTCATTGCTTCATTTTGTATTCTACATGTATTAGGATTTTTAGGTGTTGACATAGGGGATACATCCCCCTTCCATTGCTAATGCAATTAAATTTTTTTTCTTTACTTTTTAAAATTTAATTGAACATCATGTTATATGATATGTGAAAACCCTTCACATGTAGCATTATCATATAGTAGGCCTATTATTATTATTATTATTATTAACAGACTGCCACACCCTGTTTGCCACGGGACTGTTTGAAGTTACCGGGGTATTACTCGCTAAAGTCATATTGTTACCCCAAATTGCAATGTGCACATATACATGAATTGTGCTGATTTGAAGCTTGAGAGTACATTATTGAATACTTACCATTCATGTACACATGTCATATCATACAACTTTTTTGACCCTCCCTCCATATGCATTTGGATGCAGTGATTTCTTCAATGGTTATTTAAAGATTATTAGTGGTCTAACATTGTTTTTTACACACCTTATTCAATGAACAATGTCAACCATTTCTGTGTTCGGTCACAATGGGTCATTATGTCCGAAAAGTTTGAGTTTGATCTATTCAAATCTCCTCCACTCCACTCGCACTTCCTATCCTATCCTATTATAGTATTCACCTCTCCTCTCCTCCTCTCCTCTCCTCTCCTCTCCTCTCCTCTCCTCTCCTCTCCTCTCCTCTCCTCTCCTCTCCCTCCCTCCCTCTCCTCTCTCTCTCCTCTCCTCTCTTCTCCTCCCCTATCCTCTCCTATCCTCTCCTCTCTTCCCCTATCCTCTCCTCCACTCCACTCACCAATCCTTTCCTGTCCAATCCTATCATATCCTCCCTTTTCTTCCCCCAGTTCTTCTCCTTTCCTTTCCTATGCTATCCACTCTTGTATACTCTCCTATCCATTATTTTGCTGTCCTTTCTCTTTTTCTCTCTTCCCATGCACTTTGTCAGCCTTGGTTATAATGGGCTATTCCAGAAAGTGTCCACCCCCAAGATGACATTGGGATTTCCCACAGCCCCCCCCCCCCCAATATTGCTTGGAAATTCCCATCAGGAAATGTCTAAAGAACATCCCATTCCCTGTCCAGATACACATCAAAATGTAAAAAATTGGGAATTCAGATAACTTTTTGATGTAATGCATGTAAATCCCAATTTCCAAATGTACACTCTAAATATTATTTTGGCTGGGAAATCCCATTGTTATGTTATGGGTGGCTCAGGAAATCACATATAACTTTGCAAAATTATTCATGGGAAATCCCACATTTTGTTTTAAATTTAACTTTGTCATCTTTGGGGGGGGGGTGGAAAATTCTGGAATAGCCCAATGCCAGTTTTATACACATGTACAAAACAGGAGTTTAGACCCTTTTTGTTCCAAAGTTTGGAACAGAGACTTGGAACAGGCATTAACCATGGCTTTGTATGATGATTTCTCCCGTATGCTGATGTATTTCAATTGGACTTGCACACAATGACCGTGTGTACATCATCACCAATTAGAGAATAAACATGCAGGTCCAATATTTTGAGTAGTGGATGCCGGCGCATCTACCATAGATAGTAAAAATAAAAATTCCTATCGTTTATTCTCATTCTTTAATTTAGTCAGTTAAATATTATTTTAATAACTGTAAACTATTTTTAAAGCAAAAATTAAGTTGCGTCACAAAAACTTGCCTTATTATAAAATGAACGAAACTTGTTCACAACTTCATGTATTCTGTTGCGTGTACTGCTAGCGTGTGCAAGTATTCCGCACTAGTCTATACGCATACAACGCGATAATTACTTGCACCTCTACAAGCATGTTACGCATTATCAACACTCATCATGCCGTGGGGTCTTCTACGGCCTGATAGACGGCACCGAAAATATTTGATTGTCCAATCAGATTATGTTTACGAACTAGACAATTCATACTGACTAAGTATGAATTACTGTTTCTATATATTTTGTTCTTCTTTAGAAATGATAATCAAATTTGAAAATTAAACATAACAAATAATACATTCCTATGTCAAATGAGCTTTACATGGTGTTCACAAGGTGAATATTTAAAAGTTTTAATTATTTGTTATTTAGCCATCTTACCTGAAAAAAAACCCCCAGAATTAATGCTTTTGGTATAAAAAAAAAAAGTAATTTTAATATTGAAAGCTAGTGGACTCAATTTTGTTACAGCTCTTCCATGCTGAGCATACTGTATGTTCTGAGGGATTAACACGTATCACTGTGCACTTACTATTTCTACAAATCTAGTTCCATTCTCTTGTCTCTCTCTTTGCATGCGTTACAAATATGTGGATGTGATCTGTGAAAACCTTCACATGCTGACTTATTGACAAATTTTTACCCAAACGCCCTTCTCATTTTTTATATTCTTTAGCGCTCTGGGCAAAAACTTTGGGGTCAACAATAACTAATAAATTCAGGTTGGGGCACTATCATTTTGTATCCTTGCCTGGGCGCCGTATCTACTCACCAGTGGACTTAATTGCACTTAATTTGAAAGGGAAATATGTTATTTTTGTACACTAATATTTGGTTTGATAATATGACTTGTTTTGTTGTTGTTGTTGTTGTTGTTGTTGTTGTTGTTGTTGTTGTTGTTGTTGTTGTTGTTGTTGTTGTTGTTGTTGCTTTAATTATTTCAGTGATATAATCATAGTAAACTCTAGTGTTTGTAAGCATTATTGTACAAACTTTTTGCAATGCTCACGGTGCATTATGTTTTACTCAATGAACATTGTATTCTACAGAGTTTGCATTGACAGATAGGAATGGTGCCTTTACATTGAAAGTTGTATCACATACAAAATTTTAGCATTAATGACATGAAACATGGGAAAATCAAGATTAATGTTCCGATAGCAGTTTGGAAGAAAATATATTGTGAATGCACTATATCCCCAAAAAATAAATTTTCATAAAAAAATGCAAATTTTCTTTTCTTTTCATATCTTATAATTTATTAGGACAGTGTGACATTGCGAATGGAAGCGATGCTTCCGAATTTTTTCAAGTAGCACAGAAGATCGAAGGTGTTAGGAGTTTGAGTGGCTATACCACAACTGTCAACGACACCATGGCACATCTAACCGGGACAAGCCTGCTTTTCTCAGAAGCAACCAAACATGTATCTGATGAGGAAAAACTGCTTCTGAGGAAAGCAGTCTTATTACAGAAATTTCCCTCTCTGACAGAAGAAGAAATATTTGAGAGAGGACAGAGAGAAGTCGCAGATTGCAAACAACACTCGCTACAACAGGAAATTGAGGCCACTTGCTACAGTATAGAAGTCAGAAAAGTGGCATCTGGGAAAGAAGCTGGTAAGGAAAAACATCCTCATTTTGTGCTTAAAATTTAAAAAACAAAATGTATTGGATTAACTTGTAAATAAAAAAAATAATGCTCTGTTGCCTAGATCATAATAATTTTAATTTATAGGATATTATCTGAAATTGTTTATCAAAGCATATTTTTCATCCTTAATTGGTATATCTTTCATAAGGCCGTATAAAATTAATGTTTTGGTTCTCGCCCCCTCCCTCCTCAATTTCTGGGATTTGTCAGATTTTTTTTTTTTTTTTTTTTAGATTTTTCAATTATTTTAGACTTTGGAATGATTTATGAATTTTTCATACATATAAATAAGTTTATTAGAGAACAAGGACCACTTCCAAGTCTTTTTGTGGTACTCTAGGGGTTTATCCTCAGAATCTCACATTTGAAAAAAAAAAAAAAAGTGCCTCATCGTTTCCTCGAGCACTGTTGGAAAAGACCGAAAACTACAGTGCTGATTTTACACTGAAAAAAACAAAACAAAAAAAACACCTCCCTCCCTCATCAATTCATGAAAATCCTCTGGACGAGAACCAAAATATTAATTTTATACGGCCTAATTGAGAATCTTGTTTTGTTTTTTGTTATTAATACTTAAATTGTTGTACAAGATAGGCATTATAAGAAATGAGAGTCCTGATAAAAGGCACATGCAGCTTTAGAATCAACATATTGCAAATGTCTGCAATATCAATTTTCTTCAGTGTTAAAATTAAAGTTGGATACTGCAATATTTGAATGCTACAGGTAGTATCAAACTGATTCGTAGCCATCACTTGTGGTGTTTATTGGCAAGCTTTTCAATATGCAATACTGGATTCTCTTGAAATAGCCAGGATTATTATGGCATAATTTCATCTATTCATCTTGTCGATAATCATGCAGTTGTAATTTATTGGAATAAATAATTTTGATACGTCTTGAATTTGCATGATAATAAATTGTCTAATTTTAAACATTTACTTAAGATTTTTGTTGCTGCCATTGTAACCATTAGCATACCATTTACTTGCAGACTCTTCAAAACGGCGAATAAAACTCCGCAATAAAAACATCAAAGAGAGAAAGAAGATTGAGGCTTTGCTGGATGTACACAGACAGGTCAGCGAGCTCTCTTCTCACCCGGAGTACACATGCACAGTACAGCAAGCTGAAAAGCGTACATTTCCATGGAATTCAGGTTGGTTGATAAAATTTACATGCATGTGGATTCTACAAGGGTCATTCAAAAAGTTCTGCATACATCCTCGGCTTCTGCAACTGGCAGCCCATTCATTTAGCGTGTG
This sequence comes from Amphiura filiformis, assembly GCF_039555335.1. Classification (NCBI taxonomy): domain Eukaryota; kingdom Metazoa; phylum Echinodermata; class Ophiuroidea; order Amphilepidida; family Amphiuridae; genus Amphiura; species Amphiura filiformis. Next base: position 37,905 of record NW_027305724.1, on the reverse strand, counting down.
GGAAATTTTTGTTTTAATATCTTTTATTTTGTTGTAAGCAAAATAAAGATGAAAACAGGATTTGGGACTGCGGAAATTGAAAAAAAAAGTTACCATAAAATATGATTTGGTCTCTTCAGCTGGCATAAGTTGAAGCTGACATAAGGAAACATATTGATAATATGTCAGCTCAGTGCGAGAAGTGAGTAAATGAAATAGGTGACACATGTAGCTGCCATGCAAATAGATAAGTACCGTACTATTTTCTGTGTGTCAATTGCCAAAATGTTCACAGGGCAGCAGATGGCACTTACCTTCTTCTGGCACTAAGCTAGCTGTACCACTTTTAACCAACGAAAAGTTTAGAGTAGATAAGAACGTCTGCAATCAGATTTAATGTGTTCTTAAATTAAACCTGCATGCAAATAGCCCTCCGTAATTGAACAACAAGGACACTAATTTGAAAATAGCAAGCAACAAAAGTCGATTGGGTGTCTTTGTTTTTAACTTCAAACTCTCAGACAGAATTTAAAAGTAATTTTGTACAGATTGTCATTATGCAGATTCTTATGCTTTGATAATATACAAATATATGTTTTATATACCAAATGGATGTACATGGATGTTACGATTGTGTAGAGTTTGATTGGCGCAAAGTGCTTAATTGTTCCAATCATAAATATTAGTAAGCTCTGTGTTATGCGTCAAACAAACTACGCGCACACTGGCCACCGCGCCATATTTGCATCGGAATGCACACCAGTCAATTACAAGTTTGTTTTCATGACTGGGCATAGTTCATTGTGAGGGCATAGCTAATTCAGTGACCACACTTTTAACCAGTCAGATGACAGGACTCTATAATGTATGAGGCATATAAAACTGGTTATCTTTATACATTGTTATACACTTGATGTTATTTCTGCAGTTATAATATGCTAGCATAATAATACTGCATGCATAATTGAGCCAATCTTGTGGACACACACAAATTTCCATTAAATTGTTTTACTTCTGTTTACCATTTCCGGTTTATCAAATGTGATATTGGTTCACCTACAAAAAATCTGGAAAAGGTATGAATATACATTTGCAGCAATTTTGGGTGACGTTCCGTTGTATAATCATGTCAAGTTTATAGAAACTATAGCATTTACAAAACAAACATTATCAGAGTGGAGGTAGAACTTATTGAATGATCCTTGTATTGATAGTACATATCATGATTATCAGCGCTTTTTAGTTTCTTTCTTTATTTATTCAAACTTGATAAGTGATGCATTATTTTATTTTAAACCATATATATCATACTGCCACCATTTCAGATAGCAAATCATCACTTGCACCACATATCTTAATTTTCATATTTGGCATACATTGTATGTACTTGTATTGTTATGTACTACAAATACACCAGATGTCAAAACTAAATAGAGTCTAGTAATTAGTGTAATGTTAATGATATTATTAAGTTATATGGTGAATTTTTGGCCCTTGCACATATATGCGGTGCATACATGTACGAGGGTGCATCAAAAAGTTCTAAGCCTCAACAAGAAGGCTTGTTAGTAGACTCTTGGTTCCAAATTATTTTTCAACTTAATATAGTCCCCCTTGACCTCAATGTATTTTGCCCAATGGTGTTCCAGCATTCTGAAGCCCTTGTGGAAGAAAACTTCATTTTGGGCCTCCAAGTAGGACTCCACGGCCTCAATGGCATCATTATCTGACTCATATTGAATGTACACGAATTTCGGATTTCAGTTTTGGAAACAGGCAGCTTCAGCCACTGCAACTTGCACTCCATGGACAGGGGCATTGTCCTGCAGCAGAAGGACCTCAGCCCGCAACTCTCCTCTGCATTTTTCTTTAATGGCTTCTTTTAGCTGCTACTGTAGTACTCTCCAGTGATGGTTTCATCCCCTTTGAAGGTTGTCAATCATAATGACACCCATGCTATCCCAAAAACAGAGGCCATGACATTTCCTGCAGAAGCCACTTGCTTGAACTTCCTTGGAGGTGGAGATCCATGATGCTTCCACTGCTTGCTTTGATTTTTCAATTCTGGCTCATTTACGCTTGCATGTAAATAATGGAAAATTTTCACCCACTTTCCCCAGTGCAATGTTGAGAAATGCCATTGTCTTAAGCGGTTTCCCAGATGTGTCCAACATTGATTGATGAGGAGGGGGAATGGTAAATCATTGTTGTAGATATCATGTTTGTTCCCAAGCACAATATACGTATGTCATTTCCATGATCTTAAGAAATTCTGCACAGAATTTATGGCAGAGTGTGACTGTCAACCTGTTTGGCTCGTTGGCGTAGCGTCATAAGGGACCGATCGTTACTTACGGGGCGTTTTGGAAAAATATTGATAAAAAAATTTGTGTTCCCCCCATCGCGTCCACTCAACTTTTTCGGATTCCCCCCTTTTTTTCCTGAGTTTCTCCATTTAAAACTTAACAATCCCCCACCTGGTTCAACAAAAAACGATCGCTACTGAGCTCATTTTCATTGATCCACTCTGCAGCTTAAATGCAATAACCGATCAATTTCATTATTATGTTTTCAGGGTTATTAGGAGTTAAGAAAACCTAATAATGATAATATTGAATGGCTTATTTCGCATGATACCATAACATATCGGATTCGTCATACAAATATCGAACTCGCCATTGGCTCGTCCGATATTTTTATGACTCATCCAATATAATAATAATAATAATAAAAAGACATTTATAGAGCGCAAGTAACAAGGTCTCAGTGCGCTTTACAGAAAACTCTTACTCTACAACAGCAAAAATATATATATAAAATACACAGAGAGGATTTTACAAAATCTTAAATTACAGCTTAACTACAAACATTTATCCTAGACAAAAGTGATAAAATACGCAATACCAATATACATGTTATGGTATCATGCTCAGCCATCCAATATTATATCAAACTTGGTATGGGAAAATGTCTATGATCTATGATTTTAATGTCATATTTTTAAATAAAAGATGGAAAACATACAATTTTATAGAAAAGCAACATATACATAGCACAAAATAAAAAATGTATTCCAAAAGCATTTCAATTGTGATTTCGTGAGATACGACAGTATGTGATGCGAGCGACTGAATGGACTATCAACATTTTACAATTTAATTAAATAACAACTAATTGATTGCTATTTGGTAAGCAAACAACAGTGTGCTAGCATTCAAATTCAATGCATTTTGGAATCATTAATAGACTATGACATGAATACAAATTATCAATTTTCATATTAAAAATACAAAACATCTTGAATTTTTTTTTCTTTTTTTTTTATTTCAACCATGAATGATCCTAGCATTTAGGTCTAGGTCCAGGGACACTGCAAAACCGAAAAAAAATTCGAGTATAGTCCCACCCCAATTTTGAAAAATGTTCACCCAAAAACGGGTGTGACTATACTCAGCGTCAGTACTGTATTAATAATTATTATTGTTATTCACAGCTTTTATTATGAGCCAATATCATTACCACTTTAAAATAACCAGTGAAACATAAATTGAGGTCATACTCAAGTTAAATTACAGGCAAATACTCACAAGTGTAATTCACCATTTAGCATAATATTGTGAATAATATGTTGAGGCAACACAGTTATACTAAAGCTATTTAATTTAAAATAAAATTGCATATGGTCATGAATGTGTCTTTATATATATTAGGACCATTAATAAGCAAGGTGACATGGGTGGTATGACATTTTGCTGATAATTATATTTTCAAAATAAAGATGAATATAGTTGCTGTATACCATTCATATTGGTCTTGTTTGTAAGCTTAGTTCTTTCTTTTAATTTGACACCAAACCCAGGATTTGATGATCAATTAAGCTGACAAACTAAGCTGAAAGTCTTTAGACAAAGTTTACAACAAATTGCATGATGACATACTTTCCCTTTTATGTAATTGACTTGATTTATCCCACAATTATTATTTAGTACCAATGCAGTAATTACAGCAACTAAATGATTACAAAATAATGCACTTTGTGTAATTTCATTTCATTAATTAGACAAACGAGCATGTGTACAGGCTCGTCCATGCCTTTTCTCATATGCTTCTATGTAAAACAGTCAATTTTCCGAATTGCAAGTAATAGTCTGAAAGTAACAAAACAATGTGATACTGGATGTATTTTGGAACATGTGGTTTAGAGCAAGTATTTATGACTGAAAGCAGTCATTTAAAAGTATTTATCAGCTAAGTAGGTTAGTAGGCTATAAATTAGCACTAATTTGAGTAATTAACTATAGGTCTGAAGCAAATTTCTATCACCCGGTGTACGTAGAAGTAAGCATCACATCCAATATATAAAGTGGTGGGCCTTTTCAAGCTCTGTTTGATTTTGTGGTCATCAGCTTGAGAAAATACTCCTGAAAAGAAATAGTCACTCCTACAACTATACCACATGTTCATTAAAATTTCATTGTTACACCCTGTATACCTAGTACACCCTGAATATTAACTTCATTTTGAGGGCATTGTATTTGTAATCAATGTTCTTTATGCTTTCCACCAATGTATACTTTTATATACTAAAGTACATAAAAACAGTATGTCAAAAAAGAGTGTCCCAACTTGACAGCATAACATATATACCATATTCATTCCAATACGCGCCCAGGGCGCTTAACAAAGTCATTTTGGGTGGCCGCTTATTTTTTACCTGGATTACCTAATTTTTTCGTAAGAGGTGTTTATTACAGACAAATTCATGTATGTTATAAAAGGTCCCGAGATGTTCTGGTAGCTTTTCTGATGCAGAAAATGTATTGCAAATTTACACAGGACTTGTAGTCCTCCAGTTATTTCACTCTATAGATGTCTATCTGTCACTTCAACATTAATGGTAGTATATATGGTACCCTTTAGCAAATTGAAAATACACTGGGTTGGCGCTTATCGGGGCATGGGCGCTTATTGGAACAAATACGGTAGTTGTATGTGTGATCATATAAATGTACAATACATTGAAACAACAAAAACCACACCTTAATTCTGACACATAACACTGCAAATTGTATTGGTTCAAATAGGTTTGTAGTGGATCTTTGCATTGCATTTTACCCTAATTGAATCAAAAGGAGTGTGTACTTATTTGTAAATATACAATTTTTAGATTGTGTATAATGCATGTATACTTTGCTCAATATCAACTTTAATTTCTTTACAAAACACTTTCACTCTACATGTAGATGGGCGTATGATGGAAGCCACGACAGTGCTGAAGAAGAAAGCTGTGGACATTGAAATGTTAAAGAAGAGACTAGCAGAGGAGCTTCCGCTGATCAAGAAAGACATGCATAACTATCTGCTGTATTACATGGATGTTTGTGATGGAATAGAAAGTGACATTGAATTCCTAACTAGAAATGTAAGTGACAGCTCACAATTTAATACACTGCACTCATTTAAATTCAAACTAACCTTACCCTGGTTACAGAAAACAAACCCAACAGAATATTATGCATCAATTCTTAATCTTCAGTTGAATCTTGATATTGCATGACTTAATCTACCTATAGATGTACGAGGGCCGGTCAAAAAGTTCGTAGGACAAGGTATACTTCTTTGTTGCACGGTAATGAATTTAGTCTCATTTGAAACTTTGTTCCTTCAAAACACTATTGCAAAGATATTCGATTTTTGAATCACTGTATATGGTTATGACAATCTGCAGAGGAATCCTACCTCTTTGAATTCACAGGTACTACCAAAAGTGAACACAGGGTCATCATGTAATTTGCTTCAGATGGAGGTGAGAACTCAAATGAAATTTAATAATGCAGTTGTTGTAAATGATGATGAAGTCCTTTATATTCAACAGCAACGAAATGTCCATTCGAGTTCCAGGAAGGAATGAGCGTCCTTGAAGATCATGGTCCAAAAGACTTGCTAATGTCCCCACTAATGATATACATGCTAGTACAGTGGTATTGATAATGAATAAAGAAACAAACAAGATAGATGATAGCCGCAAAATATGTCAACTCTGCTGAACATGTTTTCAGCATCAATCAATTAACATTGGGTATTCGCGGTTGTCTTCTAAATGGGGGTCCCAGATTCTTCATGCAAAAAATGTATACCAGTTGACATAATCAGGTCCACACCTCCTATACACTTAGAATATGGACCGCGACAAGTTTCATTTATATTTTGCAAAAGGTGATAAGACATACATTAATCACTTGAAATATGAGTCCATTCAGTGGAAGCACCTGGATCTCCCATCCCTAAAAAGATCATCACTCGGTCAAGGTATTCATCGCTGTTTTCTGAGATTCAGGCATATAGCAAAATTGAGGTAAGCCATCAAGTGAAGAAGGTTGGTGGTAGAATGTTCTTGGATTGTGTCCCGTGCACTATTCTCAGTTTTTCAAACTGCCATTCATGACAGATGGGTCAGATAACTAAAGTAAACATATTGTGGTCAAGGCATGGCTTCCATTTAGCGAAACCTATTTCAAAATTTTAAGTCCTACCTTCATAATATCATGTTTGCTGGTGATCAATGCTGCTGAGCCTTCACTAAAGAGTGGCTCATGGAGCAATCGGAAGACTTCCAATTTGTTGACATAAGGTTTCAAGAAAAATAGAGACAGGTGCAAAAAATATGCAGTGACCATGTTCAAGAGTGAGAGAGAAAGAGATTGGCTAGTACTCTTTCAAATGCATGTACCTTGTTTTATGAACTTATTGACCGCCCCTCGTACATCAATTGGAATATGTGATTGTATAATTGATTGGGCTGTTATTAAAATCGGTCTTGGAAAGATGGACCAAGTTTGTTTCTGTCTTTTGGTCGTGGGGTCAGTGGTTGGTCATGTCACTACTACAGTCCTGAAATATTTTGATGTGCTATGAAATTAATTTCTTTACAAAAGGAAAACCTCTGTGTCGATAAAAAAAACCCACTCTGTTAAAATAAGTTTGACTTTCCAAAACGTATATTCTTATGTACTTAATACTAATTTAAATCACACAATTCTACCAACAAATGCTTTTTAAATATATTTTATCCATATTTTGGTGTATTTCTGTGAAGCATTAATTCTTTGAAATAGGAGAGAGTCATTGCTACATAAAATCAAAATGGTTTAATTATCTCAGCATATATCGATTAATACAAAACTAATTGTTTTTATAATCAAGTACTCAATCGTTTAAAAACACCATAATCAAAGTATTTAATTATTTTTTAATTGATGTAAAATTTGTAAGGAATGTTTACAACTGATTAGTCTCGCTTATGGGTACATGCCACAAAATAGCTTTCCATAGACTTTACGTGCAAAATAGGGGTCACGTTTTAGGCTATAAGTCGAGTTACGTCTTACTTTGAAATATATATTTGATATCATCTGAATCAGAACAAAATTCTGCATAACATATCTGAAAATGACACCATATTTTAGGTCTACTTTTTGAGAAAAATAGCGCTATATAAAAAGACCAGATTTTCCCGTGTTTACGTCCGACTGCTAACCGCGTTTTGACCTCGTGTGTTCATGCGCTCATCATCGTAAACATCACTCAAATGTTCGCGTTTTCTGTTCAAATTAGTAGAGATCACATTCACAAGTTCTAGCAAAACACGATTTGCAACACTAAAATTGTTAATATTGTACCGATTTTGCACATTTTTTATGCAAAGTTGGGACTATAGTCGTGATAAACTTTTACCGGAAACCGCTTCACATGCGGATTTAGTGGCATGCACCCTTGAAGAGGCTAAAACATCGTTTTTAGGCCTTGAAAATGATTTTGTTATCTTTTTCACTACATTTTGAATTAATTGTAAGAAATTTTGGGTTATTTTCTTTCATACTTTAGACAGGATGTCGATTTCAAGCACAAGCATGATAGCCGACAATTGCCATTTTTCGTCATTTTGATGCACATGAATGCACAATGGTTGCTGATTTACTATTTTCATGAGATATTAATTGATGTTAAGAGTAAACGTTCTTTGAACATCTTTGACAAGTGCATAACTTCAAAATTAAAACATTCTCAGTACCTGCAGAATATTTAAAAAGACAAGAAATGTCAATCAAGTAGGCCTACCCCCCCCCCCCCCAGCGTCACTTTTAACCCGTTTTGTTCAAAAAGCAAATGTAATGATGGCTATTTGAAATTAAATATTAATATAAATTAAACTTTGAATGTTATAACAATTTAAAATACTTGACAGTGGTATAAATAAAGCAAACTAGAAACTTAAATATCTTAAATCTAATTTTTATGTAATTTTATTAAAATTGAAGGCCAAAACTTGAGTTTAAATGACAAAAAATTGGTTAAAAAATAACAAAGAAATTGAAAAACTTCTTTGTAATTTAAACACCAATAAACAATGTTTTCAATATTTTGAAACTCATCTATATTCATATCAAAATGTTTAAAATTTCTACCAAAATCGGAACTTTTATTAAATTGGAAATAAAAGCAGGCCTATTCATGCAAACGCACATACAGCGAAAAAACATGCGGCGTCCATGAACGCGCTTGTTGATGTCCCTCCTCTTTTCTTCGCGTGCATTTTAAATAGATAAAGACGCGCTGAAAACGCATGGAATTGCTCCTTAAAGGGTACATGCCACAAAATAGCTTTCCATAGACTTTACGTGCAAAATAGGGGTCACGTTTTAGGCTATAAGTCGAGTTACGTCTTACTTTGAAATATATATTTGATATCATCTTAATCAGAACAAAATTCTGCATAACATATCTGAAAATGACACCATATTTTAGGTCTACTATTGAAGAAAAATAGCGCTATATAAGTAGACCAGATTTTCCCGTGTTTACGTCCGACTGCTAACCGCGTATTGACCTTGTGTGTTCATGCGCTCATCATCGTAAACATCACTCAAATTTTCGCGTTTTCTGTTCAAATTAGTAGAGATCACGTTCACAAGTTCTAGCAAAACACGATTTGCAACACTAAAATTGTTAATATTGTACCGATTTTGCACATTTTTTATGCAAAGTTGGGACTATAGTTGTGATAAACCTTTACCGGAGCTTCACATGCGGATTTAGTGGCATGCACCCTTATAAGAGACTATGTAATCACTTTTCTGTATTGATGGCTTATATATATATGGGTACAGGTGGATGTGTGTGTGGCTACATGTGGCAACTTGGTTGAAGTTTGATTGAAAGTTCTGATGTAATGCTCTCGGGTGAACAGTTCAAATACTATTCGGTCCTGATTTGGTAAAATGATCTAACTTGAAAATCGCTGTTTCAGGAAAAAGAGCTTTTGAACACTTGATGTTTTTCTTTTTGAATAAAATAAATTACTAAACAAATCTAGTATCTTAGAAAATATAAAAATCTTTTTTAATTTGCAAAAATTTGGCTAATTTTGTTGAGTTATTTTGAAATCACAACTATTTATCTCAAAATGTCCAAATTTCAAGTTAGATCGTTTTACCAAATCAGGGCCGTATTGCAATCAAACTTGTGTCATATCTACATTATGGGTACACTTGTGTATCCTTGGTGGTATCAATGGTCACACATGCAGATGTCAAAGATCAGTTGAGGCCAACTTGTAAAATAGCTAAATATAAAAAATCCGGTCTCATATGAACAGTTCAAAACAAATAGCATCCATTATGTTTTGATGTATCCCAGTGGGTGAAATTATTGGATCCAAAACATAATAATGGTAAAATTGGATGCTTTAAGCCCGAATATTTGGTCTCGCTATGAGTTTTAAAATATTGGACTCTTCTACGTCTCGTTCAATATTTCAAAACTCATGGTGCGACCATTAAACATGGGCTCAAATTGCAGGTAGACTCCGGCTATGGCTGCAATACAGTAACTTTTATGTAATAGTGGTGTTCACATTAGCATATTGAGGTCAAAGGTTATTTGAGACCAACTTGAAAATGGAAAAATAAATTTAACAAATGAGATACTTATAGTACACCAGGTTCACTATATTAGGATGACCTATTTGAGACTGCCGTCCCTATTTATCCTGAAACTAAAAGTGATTGAGAAAAAATTAAAGCAGATGGTCAAAAAAGGAGGCCAGACTCATGGAACTTGTTCAAGGATTGTGGTTTGAGAACCAGCCCTCTATCATTGACACATTTTACACATCACACAATTTAATTAATAATCCACTTGATTTTTTTTTATTTTGCAGTATGGCAAGGATGGTAAACTTGAGATGAGGAGAAAAGGAATGGTGCACGCAAGAGATCAACTGATCAAAGGGACTATTATGTTTAGGAAAGCACTTAAACATGAATGGGATGATCTTCAACTGGAGCTGGACTACTATATTTTGTCGGAGAATGTTTTAACACAAAGGGAAGATGCTGAAGAGGAAGACAAGACTGATGAAAACATAGAGAGTGAATATGAATCTGAAGATGACAATGCAGATGGTTAGATCTCAGCTGTTATATTACCAATCAATACAACAAATTCTTTGTATTTCTTTACATTTTATTGCAAGAAGTATTTTTTTTAGAAATTGTTTATTGCTATGATATTTTTAACCAATGATAAGCAATAAGGAATATATAACATGTCATGTAATCTCTATTTCAACAGTGTAAATTTTGATAAGCCATTTTGAAGGAGTGGTGCAATACTCTAGGCTAAAAAGGAGACAAAGTTTTTTGGCATGAAACAAGGGGGTGGGTGTATATTTTGTGGAGGCAAAAGGAGGGGTCAAGCAATTTTCGGCACAGATATTTGTGCACCGTTTCAAAACATGTTAGAGAATGTTGAAATGTGCACAATTTTGAGCTTGCTATGCTCGCTTCATGTGATTAGACAATTTCAAGTTTTAAATTGGGGTTCCCAAAATCTTTTTTAAAGGGGAGGGGCAACTTCAGATTTCCTTGTGATGTCAAAATGGGGGAGAATTTTTGGCATGTTGAAAGGTGGGAAGGACAAAGATTTTTTGGCATGTCAAGAGGGGGAGAGGCAAGCGATTTGTGACAGACCATTTTAAAAATTCGCCACTCGGGGGAACACATAAGTATTGCACAGCCCTCAATTTCACTTGAAAATTACGCAACCAGATATCATGCAACATGTTATTTTACCCCTATAAAAACAGCACGCATATCAGCCTAAAATTTCACTGTGATTGTGATAAAATGGGCCATGACAAATTATGCATAGCCACAATAATATGACAACAAAATGTCACATTTATGTATTATTAGACCTCACTTTATGCTGCTCTAATCCATTCAAAACTGTAGTGCAATTAGGGATTCAACTCAGGCAGCTTTAGCTGCCCTCGCAAAATTACTCCTCAATATTTAGCCCAAGGGGTGTCAGACAGCGAAGCTGCTGGATCCAGAAACTTTCTTTGGTGAGGCAAGAGGAAGAGTTTAAAAGTTTATGGGAAGCATCTATGCCTGTAACGGAAATATCTTTGATGCTATGATTGGGAGAGTTGAAGTGATTGGCATTAGCTTTGTCTTTTTTGGTTCTGATATCAGACAAGTGACCATAAAGTCTTGTTTTGAGGGCATGTTTGGTTTCATACACATACTGAATACCACAGCGGGTACTTGAGATGAGGTAGATGAGGTGGGTTGATTTGCAATTGATGTTAAAAATGCTGTGTGAATGTATATGCAAATCATTGAATAATCTGATCGATCAACACATGTTTGTTTTATGTTCCAGTACATACATTAAGATCTGCAAATGACACCACTTGTCTCTATCCCAAATATCCAACACTGTAGTAGGTGATGATCATTAACTTTGTTGTGCCGTGAAAGAATTATGCCCTAGAAGAAATGATGTAACACAAACCGTGTAGCTGGTTGAATTCCGCGACCAGCATTCATAATCTCATGAATATATGTGATGTGTTTAATCTAATCACAGATAACAACTTTAAGTATAATGACTGTGTCTTGTGACGTAGCTAAATGTATGCTTTACAATGACCGTGCCACATGATGTATTATGCTTTGGAACAATTTACGCAGACGCTGGTGGTCTTGTCCCCTCTTGTAGGCTGCACTCATTACATTTGTATTTTGTTTGTTCGCTATATTTCTTCTTTAACCTGGGAAACTCAACCAGTTGAAAACACAATCATCCTTGAGGCCCAGGGAAATTACATATTATTATCAAATAAAGAAATTCCATAGAATTATGATCCAGATATCCAATGCAAAGGAACACTTGTTATGATGATGTAATGTCTAGTGCAGGGTAATATATTCAAATATGATTGCAAATATTGTGTACACATCATTGCTATTGCAATTAATTAATCCTACCACACCAGTACTTCTGTAGTGAACATCAAAATAGCATCATCACTTAATACTTTTTTTTGTTATAATGAACTCATTGTACGCATCTTGTAATTATAAGCACTATGGTACCGTCATTTTTCTATTGTGAATGGCATATTTAAATACATATGATATTGTTGTATTTGGTAAATGTTAATGTTTTCAAAGAGCTGTTTAAAAGCAATGTATATTGAAATTATATTTTCAAATGTACAAAGTGCTTATCAAATAGCGATACATACAATGTTTAATAAACAAACTAAAAATAGTTGGATGTGAAATAATTTTATATTAATAATAAGTAATGTGTAAGCTATACAATGTACAAGGATCAAGGAATGTTATTATATGTGATTCAGTAATTTTGATTTAAAATGATAACAAATTAAATGAGTCATGTTATGATGATTAGGGGCACTTTGTGCACAATGGGTTGTCTATTCCATCAAGTGGAGACATTGAAATTTTGAAATTGTTTCCATCAAATGTATGAGTTTAGCTGTTCGCCCCAGTTGTCTCAGTATTGTACCGACAGCTGGGACTCATGGCAGTAAATTGCTATTGAAGGATGTATACACATCTGAGTGCAGCAAAGGCCTACAGGGGTGAGCATGTAAGTGCCTTAAAAAAGCAAGCCCAATCTTAATACCTTCAACCGAGGACACAATTTTAGCCTTAAAATGGCAAGTTTTAGCAAGTGTTAGTAAAGTCATTTCATTTAGGCCTAAGTTAGGACTTAATTGCCTCAGTTAATTGTCTGTTTGGGCCCAAAGAGGACATATCTGACAGTGAAAACTAACATTTTATACCAAAACATGCAATTCTATTTCTTATGGAAATGATGTATTTAAAAGTGGCTCTATAAACTTTGAGCAAGTACTAACATTACCTTCATATTGCGCATACAAACACATGCATTGTGTGCTTGTCAATAGACCTTTTTTTTGTTTGTGATAAGATTTAAGATTAATCTAACCGAGACTTTCCAATCAATTATTGCACTGATTTATCACAATAGCAGTTCATACTGTAATGTGTTGGCACATTAATGACCTGAAGTCGGTAGAATGCTATTTAAACCAAAGGTACAATTATTTGGGCTAAACGTAACTAGACCTAGTTTAGAATCCTTGCACATGTTAGATTAGAGTAACAGAGTTAGAAGGGTTTATAGCGCACTTAGTATTACAGCATTGTAGATGTAACATATAAACCAGATGAGTAAGGAGAGTCAGAAAAAAGCATTGTGTAGAGAAATTGTGTATATGCTTCACCCTAGCTGGGCGTAAGACTATGCGAGACACAACTTGATATATGCGAGGATCGGAAATAAACTATGCACAGTACGTATACATGGCATGTATTAAAAGGGGACGTAGGTCAGAATAAAAGCTAACATTTTATGGAAAAGAAATGTACTAATCTATTTCTAAATGGAAATGTAACAATATGGTTTTAAGAGCACAAGTTGACGGGTGTCGAGGGGCTAACCATGAAAATATTGCACAACGAAAGTTGAACACAAGTACACCTTTGTTTTTAAAATTATTTCTTCAGTACTTTTAATTTTTGTCTTTGAGCTTATTGCACAAAAGAAACAAATTGAACAATTAAATATTCTACGCTGAAAATAAGTTTTAGCGGTTCCTTGCCTCTTAGTGGTAACAAATAAATGAAGATGGTCATTAGAGAAAAACATGCTTTTGGTGAAGGCATTTCTGCATTCTGTATCTCCTGTCATCAACATAGTGAAATTAATGACAATCTTTTGCTTTTATGCTTTGTTTGAGTTTTTTGAGCTGAAATTGCTGCTATGTTATATATACTGTAAGAATATTGTACATGTCTGACTGAACTCTTGAATTAAGATTGAATGAGTTTTATTCTCTGTTCACCAGAATAAAATAATGCATCATGAGCTATGCTATGACTGGCATGCTCAAATGCTCCGCCAAAAGCATGGTGGCTGTAGTGCTGTCGGGCTTGCAAGTTGTTGTTGAATGTAGACTAAGTATGCAAGTTGTGAGACTGACATTTACAGGAGCATGCACATATTTTGGTGGTGGCTTTGGGGACGCAAGCCCCCCGGGTAAAAGCAGGGGCGGCAAAAAAGAAGGGGCAGAGGAAGATGAAGGGGTGGCAAGAAGAAATATTAAAGAAAAAAGGGCGGGACAGAAGGGGCGGCAAGAAGAATTAGTCATGAAAAGGGGCGACAAATTATGTAAAACTAACGTAACTAGACATTTCTAGTCCGAGGCAGTGTGGGTAATGGGAAGGAGGAGGGTAACCCACTTCTTGCTCCTACCTCCCCCCACACTTTATAGATTTCGAAAGCCATCCAGGCTGTTGATTCAAGGGGCGGCAAAATTTGCATTTTCTTTAGCCCCCGGGGTAGGAGTGGTCACAATACGCCACTGAGGAGTACTAGTACTAGTAGAAGGTATAATGTCATGAAAAGAAATGGACTTATATAGTTGTTATAATTAATTGGAGTGTTGGGTTATTGGACCTTGACCATTGTCCAAAATAGATAACATAATTAATTTCAGTGAGTCCGTCAATTGATAATAATACCTCCGCAAAAATAAAGGTCACTCCAAACAGTTGTGGAACATATAATAACATTACTTAATTGTTTTCAAAAATCTACATGTAACATTTTTTGTATATGAGGGTTGTTAAAAAGGTTCTGCCCCCTCTGCCTTTGTAACTGGTAGCCCTTGAATATCCTCTATTATTTAAAGCCATAATGTGTGATTTGCTTCACAACGACGCCCTCAATTTTATTAGGATTTCTACTTTTTGCATAATTATAATACCCAGTGGTGTACTAAAATACCATGTAAAAGACTAAGCCGGAAGTGCTTTAATAACAGTAAGATTTAACTTTTTATATTAAAACCGTGTCGACCCGGTTTTATTCAGCATTCATCGATCAACTGCTTGCAAACATCTCCCGTGGATGTCAGCTTATGTGTACACATGTCGAGCGCGATACTCCAAGCAGTATTACATGTTACGATCAGCGAGCGTAGTACGTGCATTGTAGGCGCTGGAATGAAATCGCAATTTTCTTCGTTATACCTCATTTGTTTGGCTCAAAATTAAAAGATCGAGGATACTAAAAAGTAATGTGATCAGTAAAAACAAAAATTTAAATAGGAATATATTTTTATGCAAATCACACACTATTGCTTTAATATCAACAATGGTCTTTGTTCTAGCCTGTGCATCAACTTGGTTTATCTCTTTTATTTGTTGTAGGCAAGGCAAAATGAAAATTCATCAGAAACAGAGAAAATCTGTGCAGGAAAAAAACCCAGAAGAAATAAGTAGAGCAAAGTGATGTGATCATACAATACTATAATGGTCAACTAAAATGTCTGCAAAAACCACTGCTTTAGGGAACAACCCAAAAGTTTGATGAAGCCCTATAAACGAAAGTCCTTTCGTTTGGGAGGGAGGGGGTCAAAATGTCCAATTACGTTTTTAAAGAAGTAGTTAAAACATCAGTCAAAGTTGATCTTTTTTAAAGATTTAATATATAATTGTAAAATTTTGGTATTTTCTGAAGTACGATATTATAATTTTACCGTGGTTGCTTCAAAATGATTTCAAATAAATATAGAGTGCAGTACTTGCAACCTGCAACTTGTAAGTTAATTTTTTAAAGCAGCTGTACCGCACTTTGATTCTTTTTTATTTAAGTCCTAATTTTTTATGACGAAAAATATTTCAAAATAAGAATTATTATTGTTTCTTAAACTTGATCAATACCCCCAGCAATGTCGCACCCCTCCACAAACCCATCGACAATAGCGACGGCCCTGTGCCCAATGAATATGGGTTGAAATTTTTGAAAGTTGACACTTACGTTAGAGGGGAGAGGGTTTGCCTTCTAACGAAAGGACTTTCGTTTATAGGGCTTCATCAAACTTTTGGGTTGTTCCCTAACTAAAGGAGGATAGATGAATATATTGTACCTGATTTCCATACACTGAAAGGTCATCACAGATTTTCCTGTAAAAATGATGATTATGAAAATAGTATTGAATATACATTGTTCAGCCATCAGTTATGTTATTGGCAATCTTTCAGTTTGATTTTCTTTTGATGTCTGTTTCAGTTATATTCGGTTGAAACGGGTATCCCCGCCCCCGTATCAAAAAAAGAGAAGAAAAATTAGAGAAAAAGAGAGGCGAAACGCCTGTGTGCATGTGATATTGGAAGAATTTAATCTCGTCATAATTATTTGATCGTTTCAGCTTTAAAAAGCAAATTTAGGTGTGCTTCACACACAATTTGTTCCATACAGGGTGTCCCAGAAAAAATTACCGAGTGAACAAAATTGAACGTAAGTCGAGAAGTAGACATCAGAATCAAAAAATTGAAAATATAGCGCATAGCCTATTTTATTGTGTATCACGTACGAAAATTTTATTTGATTCAATTGACTGGTTGCGAAGAAATTAACGATTACATAATGCGCGCATCAAAGCAGTTCATTCTAAGTTTGATCACATGCGCTTTTTCATAAGCGCTCACCGCCTCCAAAAGCTTGTGTATCTCATTAAATTCAGTCCACATTATCTATTTTATAATCCGATGGTGTTATGTAATTCATTCTTTCACTGAAGATGAATAACAGTTTGTCCGAGAAAACTTTGATTTATGTAATTGGAAGCTTTCCAACTTTAATTCTTTAGGTTGTGCAAATATGTTATATTTTAACTTTCCAAAGAATCTTTGAGCCAAGAATGACAATGATCAAGTGCTTACAGTGATTTTTGATACCATGCAACATTAATGAAGTTTTAAATTTTAAAAGATTTAAACTTTGCAGTACAATTTCTACGAAATATTCAAAAAAAATCTTTAATGTGTGTGAGAAATCTTTTAAGCCAGCTGGAATTATTTTATGCAATAATTCTTTATGCAACATTTATATCAACATTAACGAACAAAGATATTTACTAGTATCGAGCACCATCTTACATGCAAGGTTTCATTTTCCAATATCGTGCAGGTTTTCAAATCTCAACAAAACCTAATGAAATGTTTTGTAAGAGACAGATTGTTTGAAAAGACCGAAAAGGATTTCACAAAACAAAACATGAAGCCCATTGACAGTTAACCACTATAATGCGCATTGTGTTGAATAATCTTTCTATCAAACTTGGAATGAAGTGAATTGACGCATGTGTTATGCAATCACTCATTTCTTCGCAATCAGTCAACTGATTCCAGTAAAATTGACTTATAGGATGCAGAAAAAGATGGGCTACACGCCGATGTTTAGATTTTTGGACTATGATGTCTATTTCTCGACTTACGCCCAAATTCATTCGCCCGGTAATTTTTTCTGGGACACCCTGTATAAGCTTTAATAATGTTATATTTACATGTTTCATGATTACCGGTACTTTCCTAGCTCACCAAGAAATCACCCATTGCTTAAGTTCTGTATGCGCGCCTGAGTTGAATCTTAAATTTTAATGGAAATCTCTTTATGATATTTACCGTTTCATTTATACCAAAACTGTGTTATGTACTTATGGTTCTGAGATTATCTACAGAATCTGAAAAAGGTATCAATGTAAGTTTTATCACGATAGGTCACATTCCAATGTATAACCATGAAATATCTGTACAATATTAACAACTGAATTAAATACAACAATTCAGGTAGAACTTGTTGAATGTATCAATATAATATAGACAGTTAAAATATAGTTCCCTTCATTTATCTGAAATTATGCTATGATTTTACACTAATGGGCAGGAAACCCCTCCTATGTGTCTTTGGCCCTGAATATGTTTAAACCAAAACTTTTTATGTAACCGTGCAGTTTTGTTTTAAACATGTTCAAGGGCCAAAGACACATAGGAGGGTTTTTCCTGCCCATCGACGAATGATAAATATTATGTTAATTATTGTTCCCAATAAAAATCTGTTTCGTTATTGCAGAAAGTGATATTGACTCTTTCTTTATTAAACTTTATTATTTTGTTGTATGGACTAGTTTTAAAAGTTCAATGACAATGATGCATGCAATTGCAATGGTTTTGTTCACAATATGCATACTTGAACAAAATGCAAAATATTCTTAATGGGCTGCAGTAGACAAGTAATAGCCAGTTCATTTTCACCCTTCAGTGCCACCCTCCCATGGGTTTAGTTATTCCTACATGTAGTCTAGAATCTATACTATATGTGTCTGTGTGAGATTATCTGTCCGTCATTTTTCTCGGAAGGGACAAGTCGCATGCCCATCAATCTTTAGGTAAGTACAACTTTGTCTGAGCCAGAGCAAATTTGCATTTATGAGTGTTTACTATCCCTGAGACCCAATCCAGAGGGTCTTCTCTTTTACTCCATAGGTTGCCATACCCAGCGAGTTTCAAAATGACCACCGAAGCGTGACAAAAAATGTTCAGAGTCAAACACCATTGTATTGTTACATGTTCAAAATAGTTAATGGGAACAACCACTGAATAATGCTGAAGCAAGCAAAAATGTCCAAGGTCATTTTGGGGTTATTCAGGGTTAGCCATTTGAGCTCATAGGTTGCCAAGACCAGTCTCTCTTATCAACACCTCATATTTTCTCGGAGACTAGGGGTCGCACGTTCCTCAAATTTGGTGGGTGGGTGCATCTTGACCCCAGGCAGAACTAAGTTATATTGGTTACTGTGTCAAGGTCATCCAGGGGTCATCTGAGGTCAAATTAGCACAAACTTGTATGGACATGAAACTTGGTGGGTACAGTAAACATTTAGAGCCAACGTTTTGAAAGGTCAATTTGGGGTCATCTAAGGTCAAATTACTAAAAACTGTCATATGGGCATGAAACTTGGTGGGTACAGTCAACATTTACAGTCAACTTTTTGGAATGTCATTTCGGGGTCATCCGAAGTCACGAGGGTCATCTGAGGTCAAATTAGTAAAAACTGTTGTATGGGCATGAAACATGGTGGGTAGAATCAACATATAGAGCCAAATTTTTGGAAAGTCATTTCCAGGTCATCTTAGTTCATCCACGGGTCAGCTGAGGTCAAATTAGTAAACACTGTCATATGGGCCTGAAACTTGGTGGGTACAGTCAACATTTAGAGCAAAATATTTGGAAGCTCATTTCGGGGTCACTAAGGGTCATCTGAGGTCAAATTACTAAAACTGTTGGATGGGCATGAAACTTGTTGGGTACAGTCACCATTTAGAACCACATTTTTGGAACGTAATTTAGGGGTCATCTGAGATTAAATTAGTAAAAACTGTCGTATGAGCATGAAACTTGGTGGGTACAGTCACCATCGGCCAGGTAATCGTGCCCAGCTGAGAACCCGCAAATACGGGTAACCGCCTATATAGTGGGCAATAATATCTGGGTGGCCAGCTAAATCAATCCTCTACAGGGGACCCCATCATGGGGTCAAAGGTTACATAAGGTCAAATTTCAAAATTGCTCGAATCTTGTTTTAAACCCCATCAACGTATTCCTCTGGTCGATCATACGGATTCAGAAAAAGTATAGTTTAACCTACCTGTGACGTATGGTTTTTGAGTCATAAGCAAAAGGTCAAAGGTCAAATTTTGACCGCCACAGGGTCAACATCGTAAAAATGCTCAGATTTAAATTAAAGATGTCTTAAATTGTTCCTCTTTAGAAACCACTTTAAAATAACGAAAAGTTTGTCATTTTAAATGGTTTTGTTACTTAGGTATGGGGTGAGAGGTAAATCCATCTATTGACCTTGACATATTTTGGTATCTAACCTATGTAACAAAACATCCTAGGTGGTGCAAACTTCTTTAAATATAAATGGTTTGTCAAGAGGAACAATTTAATGGTTAACAATATTTTGGTTAAAACCATTTTTACGATGTTGACCCCGGTTGAAGTCAAAATTTGACCTTTGACCCTTTTGCCTATAACTCAAGAACCATACGTCACATAGGTCAAACTATACTTTTTCTGAAAGCGATTTTGAATTTCAGGGGGAAATCTGGGGGGAAAGAGTTGTGACTGTGGGCATTCCTCCCTACCCTCTACCCCCCCGTAGCGCCGCCGCTGGTGGTAGGGCAAGAGGGGCAAGACTTCTAGGGTGTGGTCAGCTTCCTCTTTGGCTACTAGGCCTAATAGAGGGGAAACTGAATTGACGTTATTTCGCCAATTTTTTTACTTGAGTAAGCCCTACTGCAAAATTCCACACACTGGCAAACGGTCCCCACCCCCACATCCTTTTTAAAAAATGTTGGCATGCTTACTAGTAGGCCTAGGCCTACGGTATGGTAACCATGAGACGCTAGGCCTATTGCAGTGCCCCCCCCCCCTCCCGCCCACCACCACACTAACTGGGCTAAATGATCAAAATTGAATTTTACACAAATTTTATATCAAGTTTTCGAAATACTAAATCATCACTCTCTGATTTCTTTAATCTGGGCGTTAAATGTTTTTACTGAAGTTTGCGGTTGCAAACCATATGACTTTGCATAGCGCATTTATACACAGTATAATTTAACGCCCAGAATAGGTGAAAACGTACAATTGCTTGTGTTTTTCTAGATTTTCTAGCTTCTGGTAAGTAGATGATAGTGTTTTCTGCTTTGTACAACTATTTTTAATGATCAAATGTCATTATTTTTTAATTAAAAAAAAAATCCGCATCACATGAAAGTTAGTTTTCAAAGAAGTCGGGTTTGAAAACAAACAGGAAGGTAACTACTTTTTAAAGATAGTTAATATCGTGTATGTCGTTCTTTCTTACGTTTCATTTACTTTTTAGTCAAAAGTAATTACTTTTTTGAGCACGAAGACATAAATTTGTAATAGAATTTTTATATATAACACGAATTGTAAACATTTGGAAACCAGTGCTCTCAAGCTCCGACTTAAAATTAAAACTTGCAAAAGTTTCGATTGATGCAGTTCATTATTAAGTGTTTAAAGGGCGCCATCGCTAAAACTCTTTAACAAAACTAAACTACTCGCTGCCTATACCAATATCTTGACGCGGATTGAGTAAGAACCAAACCAAAGATAGAGTGTAACGTAACAGTATTCCCAGTGGACGGGACACGGAAGTGATCCTCTTATAAACGTCGACTAAAGCTCAGACTAAAGATACAACGCCAATGCATTCTCCATGTTTTGTTTACATGTTTACATACGTCGTACATGCATGTATACAAAGGATAGTTTTTGCCGGTCTTATTATTAGACTCCTATTTTGCAGCCAGTTGAGGTCTTGCGGTTGTACGCTACTTTTTAATGTAGTGGTTGGGTTGTCGACTTCAGGTATTTTGTCATACTTGTATAACACATAGAATTTCCAGCATGTCAACGTTCATAGCATCGGAAGTCACAGATTCCATGACGGTTAAGCACAAGGCCAAGGATAAGGTAGGTCATACTAGAAAAATACTAAGTACTATTATGATACTGAATATAATTATGGCATACCGACTGCGCACCATGTACCATTAATGCCATAGCATGCGATATATAGACATCAAGGGGGACTGACAATTTTAACAACATTATTGAAGTTGAAGCCCCATTCAAATACTGTAGTTTTATAATAGGCCTACCGTCAGCATATACATTAGGCCTACAGCCGATTCGTGTAAATGCTAAAAGTGTTATTTCAACGCATTTGAATAGGAATTGAATTGAATTTGATTTTGAATTTTTTAAATTCAATTCAGTGAATTGAATCGAAATGTTTATTTTTTTTTCATAAATTCAATTCAATGCATTGAATCGAATGTTTTATTCTTTCATTTCAATTCAATGCATTGAATCGAACAACATGTATTTTGATTCTGCCATTTCACAATTAAAAGGGCATTTCGTGATCCACAGCCTCATCCCCCACTTTTCTCAAAAAAGTTGAGATTTTTATATCACTGGAAACCTCTGGCTACATGTTTATGTACAAAATATTTGTTGCAGATTAATTCGTTTAGCAAAGATATCGTGAAATTAGAATTTCGTTCTGGTGTAGGTTTTTTTTGTGGATATCTAAGGCCAAGTAAAATAAAAAACATGTTTCACGTCCGGGTTTTTGAAAAAAAGGAGGAAGAGGGGGCTTTTTATTTTTTATTTTTTATCACAAAATCAGTGTAAATACCCATAATTAGAGCTGTTTTAGCGTTTACAATAATGTCTGGAAAAAGGAGGAGGCCTCTTTTTATTTGTTGTTCTGAGAGATAGGCCCCCTCTAACTATCACAAAACCTTATAAAAGTGTTTCTTGTATATTAGCAAGGCTATAAAAAGCATCTCTACTTCCTAGACATATTTTTGAAAAGTTATAACTGAATTTCAAAAAATAAAAATAAAATTGAAGAAACTTCAAAAAAGGAAGCGGGAGGGGACGTGAAACATGTTTTATTTTTTATTCGGCCTAATGAAGAATGACATAAATAGAGGATGCTAGGATCACGAAATACTCCTTTAAATGCACAGCTTTTGGCTGAATTACTAAGCAGGCTATGTTAGCACACACTATGACAATGAAGTAAAAACTGACTTTTGATGATTACGGTATTACAATCGTCCGGATGAGCAAATCACTGACCGGGCCTTTAAGTTCTCTATTTTTAACAATTTGTTTTTGGATTTGTGTTTAATATTTTGATGGGGGGGGGGGGGGGTAAGTCCACATTTTTACCATTTTTACATCCTCACCTAAAATATATCGCATGCCACGAAAAATGCATTATTTTTAAAATGCATTCACATGGGTATTTCAGTAAATGGCACTAAAGTGTGAGACAAAAAGGGTCAAAATTCAATGTAATTATTGTCTTATTGTAAGCACAACATATCTAGCAAGGACAAATAAAAAAATTACATCAGTGATGTTGCTAAATATATTTTTTCAACTGGTTTATTCTATGCCTGAGAAAATGGGGAATTCAGGAAATCGAATTCCCTGGAAATTTGGTAATCTGGAGGAAAATTGTGCTTGGGCCTTGACAAATTTGTCTACATTCCTGAGAAATTAGCATTTTTTCCTGATCTGGCAATCATTTTGATACACATCCAGCTCCTCAGCTTCATGTACTTCACAGATTTTCCACTAACCATGCATGGATATTCATCAGTTTTATTGTATATGATAAGGCGAATGAAATGAAATGATTAGTTTCCCATCACATTGTTTTCAGGAGATATAAGAAGTCATGATTTCATTATATTCATTATTTTGGAAAATTTCATTATTGATAAATTATTGTCAAAACTTTCATTTACATGGCTATTATTACCTATACGCCTAGTGTTGGTGAAAGACCATCTTAAAACAGGTATTAATGCTTAGATCATCATTGCAGAGAGTTTTCCAACAGATTGAGAAAAAATTTGAATTTATTTAAATTATTAAAAAATAATGAAAAGAAATGTACAATTTTTGTAATCACTAGAAACATGATGATGTAATCCTTAAATTTCCATTATTTACCACATCCTCTACCCCTACAAGTAAGAAAAGCTGCTGATTACGATTAACAGGGGATGTCAGAAATTTTGAGAGTTTCAATGAATTTGCTTATTTCGATCTCAATTTTCAGATAATTGACTTTCTTATGAAAAGTATGAAAGTTTTGGTCAAATTGAAACTAATAATAAAATGGATTAGTGTTTATTTCCATAAAATGTTAGTTTTTATCCTCAAATATGTCCCCTTTTGATTTTAACCTGAACAACCGAGGTAAAGCAAAGAAAATTGGAATTTACTACCAGCGCTGATGTTGTCAATGCCTGTCACTCCATTCGGTTGTACTACAACACGATCCTTTATGTGTGTCCCAAGATACATGTACGTACTGTGTCATAACATCGCACATGTATGTGTTCAACTAATATTTCCATCGTAATAATAATTTAATAAAATGATTACAAAATCTGGCCTAATACACTCGGGAAATACTTTTTGTAACTTAATAATTTGTTTTGAGTTGAAAAAAACTGAACTATTAAAGGGGCATTTCGTGATCCACAGCCTCATCCCCCACTTTTCCAAAAAAAAAGTTGAGATTTTTACACCACTGGATACCTCTGGCTACATAATGTTTATGTACCAAATATTTCTTGCAGATTAATTCGTTTAGCAAAAATATCGCCAAATTTGAATTTCGTTCTGGTGCACCAGAACGAAATTTAACACACTAGGCGGTTACCCGTATTTGGCGGTTCTCGGCTGTGGCGATTACCTGGCTGATGGTGACTGTACTCACCAAGTTTTATGCCCATAGGACAGTTTTTACTAATTTGACCTCAGATGACCCCTTGTGACCTCGAAATTACCTTGGATGACCCCTGGGTGACCCCGGATGACCCCAAAATGACCTTCCAAAAATTTGACTATAAAAGTTGACTGTACCCACCAAGTTGCATGCCCATACGATAGTTTTTACTAATTTGACCTCGGATGACCCCTGGATGACCTCGGGTGATCTTGGCCCACTAACCGAAACAAACTTGTTCTGTCTGAGGTCCAGATGCACCCACCCACCAAGTTTGAGGAACGTGCGACCCCTAGTCTCCGAGAAAATGGGCGGAAAACATTTTTACTAATTTGATCTCAGATGACCCCTGGGTGACCTTGACCCACTAATCAATACAAACTTGTTCTGTCCTAGGTCAAGATGCACCTACCCACCAAGTTTCATGCCCATATGACAGTTTTTACTAATTTGACCCCTAGATGACCTCTGGTGACCTTGACCCACTAACCAATACAAACTTGTTCTGTCCCGGGTCAAGACGCACCCACCCGTCAAGTTTGAGGAACGTGCGCCCCCAGTCTCCGAGAAAAACAGTTTTTACTAATTTGACCCCTGGATGACCTTGGGTGACCTTGACCCACTAACCAATACAAACTCGTTCTGCCTGGGGTCAAGATACACCCACCCACCAAGTTTGAGGAACGTGCGACACCAAGTTTGAGGAACGTGCGACTCCCAGTCTCCGAGAAAAGAGGCGGACAGACAGACAAACGGACAGATGTACAGATTCTGGTGAATTATAGTAAGATTGTCAATGGAGCAGTGTAATACACATAATCATGCATAACTCGCAAACGCAAAATCGGAATCAACTGAAATTTTGGAAATAAGCTTTATTCGTGGATATCTACTGAAAAATGTCATAAAAAGAGGATGCTAGGATCACGAAATCCTCCTTTAAGCACTTTTTTAGTTTTTGCCATTTTTGCTGGCAAAAACTGTTTTTGCCAAGCGGTTTGAACCGAGTATTTTTTTTCACCTGCAGCAAAAACAAGCGAACCCTGAAAATGATGGTTCCTGCGTTTTATTCACAATCTTGGATTGTGACTAAACTACAGCACCTAGAGTCTTGATTTTTACAGTGAATAGGTTAACATTATAATTATTAAAAAAAAAAGAATTTTGAAAAAAAAATTAGGGCATCTTACTCAGCAAATATTATATGGCTTTTAAATATTAATCAGTGTTTATAAGTGGTGTGGGGGGTCTGACCAATTCAGCATCAATTCTGCATCCCCCTCCAAACAATGAAACCCAACATTGGAGTTATGATTTACAGCAGGTCTCGCTGGGAGTTACGACAAATCCCATGCGAGTTAATATTGGTAAAATACAACTCCAATTTTGGGCAACACTTTTTCCCTCCTTTCAATATTTTTAATTTCACAATTTGCTACTTTCAACTTCAATTTTTTATTTGCAAATATGACACAACTAAAGCTTGTTCAGACCCCGGGTGCAGACCACAGTATATAGGGCTACTAAGTTCTTGTTGGGCTAATTACACTAAGCTACCTCTAAGGTAGCTTTAAGATATTATTTTATTAAACACAGATTGAATGTACTAGTAATCATCTATGGGGAAGCAATCGCAGATTCATAGAGGTACCTCTCAGGATCTGTGCTCTAATAAGATACATCTGAGGTAGCTTAGTGTTAGCGCCCGTCTGAACAAGTATTGTGTATAAATGCTAAGAATAATTTACCACTGAGAAATCTTTGTGGAAGCGAGCTAACACTAATTAATTAATCGATCATTATGTGATAACTCTAGCAATGCTGTTTTAATATGGAATACGCAGTGTTAAGCTCAGCAGGAAGGGACTGTGTGAACAAGTATTTTCAATGAAATGCCTTAGTTGAGTTATATATATTTTTGTTCTATTGTTTTGATATAGTTCATACACATGTTATGTAACATTAGGTATATGATACTTTGATACTTGTAGTTTACCACTGTTGTTTACAAACTGTAAAGTTTATTTTTGATATGGTGTGGACACCTCTTTTCAAAGAGGGAAGTATAAATGTAAGATCAGATATACATGTATTAATGTAAATTGTAAATCCCTTAAATCCCTGCCCTTTCACTAATGTCCTTCAGTAGAAAATAATATTATCTTAAGCCTTATCTAGTTCTTTCTTCATCTCTCTCCTCTCTCTCTCTCTCTCTCTCTCTTTTATATTTGTTAACACTATTACCTAACTATCTATTGTATTCTCTCTCTTAGTTTCTTCTCCTACATTCCAAACCCCACCCTTGGTTCATTCTACCTGACACTCTCTAAGCATTAAGATATATAAAGATGGATGTGAAATAAATTGTACAGCTGTAGGCCTATATAGATATTAACCAACAACTTGATTATCATTAGTATCATCATTATATTTGTGCCATCATTTGTTTTATGTAAGAAAATAGCTCTTACAGAACTATTGAGGGATTGAGCGCCATATGGTAGGGCACTACAGCCCCACACCATTCCATAAACCATAAAACAACAATTCAGGGACTTTGCTGCTACAACAAGAGTGCACACCCTAGAGACATTCCACAAATAACCTTCACAACCAGGATCAGCTCCCCAAGTTTTTTTCCCAGTATACATAGGTATAAACAAAGTATAAACAACAAGACAATTAGCAGTAAGTTCCTTGTCCAGGGGAATTTCAAGCTATAAACTCAATATTTCCACGAGAACGTACTAGGCACCACCAGGGTTTGAACCGCAACCTCTCGCACCATAGTCAAACGGCTTATTGATTGAGTTAACTTGACTGCATAAATAATTAATATTGTGTAGGATAATGCATGGTATCTCAGTAAAGGAAACACAGACTACATGTACTGCTAGCTATGAAGTATGGGTATTTGTAAATTTAGTAACGTATCGAAACGTATGGAAATGGATGGAAAAGGATGGAAATGGGTGGAAATGGACGGGAAAAGGATAGGAACAGATCGAAAAGGATGAAAATGGGTCGGAATGAATCAAAATATGACTCGAACATCTCTAAATGAGTACAATAAGAGCTAAAATTCATCAAAATGTATTTTCTTATCCTGTGCCTTCATTTGTTTTCCTGTCTTCCCTATTTTTGCATTTCTTTCTTTCTTGCATTTTCTTTTCATGCAAATAAAATTCAAATACTAGTATGGTAATGGAAGGAAGAAAGAACAATTAAGCCTCGATTTTCTTTTAATCAATCAATTAACGCAAGAAGGAAAGAAAGAAAGCACAATTCTTCTTTAATTTTAGATTAATACTTAATTAATGAAATAAATAGTACTTTATTTTTCTCAATGACATTATTTATTAGCATTAAATAAAAACTTCATGATCCCAATTTATAGGTGTAAGTTGGGACATATGACTTGACAAGCATTACCAAAATTAATATTCCAAAAAATCAGGTTTGAAAAAAAAAATTGACCAAACTCAATTTAAAAGATCGTACATAATGGCTTTAACTTTTGATTTATCATAGATTTTAAATGGATTTATATACATTTTTATAGGCCTATTCCTGCATGT
The DNA here is from genome assembly GCF_039555335.1 of Amphiura filiformis. NCBI lineage: Eukaryota > Metazoa > Echinodermata > Ophiuroidea > Amphilepidida > Amphiuridae > Amphiura > Amphiura filiformis. The sequence goes on along the minus strand of NW_027305724.1, from coordinate 9,741 downwards.
AGGAGGATATCGCTGGTATGATGAGTTTCCAATTCCCCTATCAAATGTAATAAAATGTGTTTAAATTTAATCTGAGCATAAAATTCTAAAATTTGATTTAATATTATTTAGATATCATGTCTATAGATCAATTTGGTGAATGAATTGTGGAAAAATACACAATTTTTATAAAGACAATTTTCACCAAACTTTTTTATGATGCAGTTCTTCTCCAGGATTGTTACTTTCTATGTATAGTACTTTATAATAGCTGATGAACTACCTCAAAAAAGGATTTTCAAAGATTTATATTTCAATAATTATCTTGAAAAGTTTACAACTGGTGTATGTATGATGCATGAACATTTAATTACACAAATTATGTTGAAAATTTGTATTATGTAGTAATATTACATTATGGCCTTGACCTATTGAGATCTGGCAATGTTTCATCACAGATATTGGAATATAATACTATATAATAGTATCTGTGGTTTCATGCTGCTGTGGCGGCTTGTCCTGTGATTTGAGCATTTGACGACGGGTGAAACACATTTTGACGAATTTTAGCTCTTATTGTACTCATTTCGAGATATTTGAGTCATATTTTGATTCATTCCGACCCATTTTCATCCTTTTCGATCCGTTCCTATCCTGTTCCCATCCATTTCATCCTTTTCCATCCATTTCCATACGTTTCGATACGTTACTAAATTTACAACTATACGTTTCGATACCTTACTAAATTTACAACTACCCTATAGGCCTAAACATCACTCCCCATAGTTCATAAATCTATATGCAACACTCCAGCAGTAAACTCTTTAACTTGATGCAGGTATGGAAATGGAATAATAGCCTCATTCCTGTTACTCTACGCAAAAAAAAGTAAAAAAAAAAATTAAAAAAAACCAAAAATCATTGATGTGTTGCACAACATGCATGTATGGATTTTACAAGTTAACATGATTGTTGCATCAATGCAATGTCTCCTTTTGGAGGTCAGGCCATGGAAGTGCTAATACTCTGAAGTGTGTTATTTTCAGGTGTATTCATTTTGTTTCCTCACAATTTGAACAGGACAGAGCAGTTTTAACAATTTTTTTTATTGGTATTGGTGATTACAAATAGTTATACATTTGAACATATGTGTGAAAATAGTTTTATGAGCTTTTAAATTCACAATTCATAATTAAATGAAGTGCAAAAATAATACCATTGTGAAAAATTTCCCACTTGACAGTACTCAGTAGATCAAAACATAGATAGTGAAGGAGCAGTTGCCATAGTTACACCAGGATCACCCATTTCCTTATGACACACCTTTTGTATACCATGGTGGCCATGCATGTACATTGTGTACATGTAGTATTGTTAGGGGACTTCTTAAAAGTTGAAACAGCATGCAGTTTCACAAGAAAAGATAAATAATAGCAGAGAAGGTGTGGAGAGAGCTGTAGGGGTTTGTTTGTTTGTTTGTTTGAATGGTCGCTCTGGGTGGAGACACACCTGGGCATACGAAACTATGGGTCTATCAGTGCAGTAGCGTAGCCAAAGGGGGGGCAGACATAAAATGAAAGAAAAAAGTGCCCCTCTGACAAAAAATAAAAGGGAAAATTAGGAGGGCAAAGGAAAAGAAAAGGGGCAAAAAACCCTTTTCTACCGAAATTCAGCCCGAAAATACACAATTTTTCCGTGCTACACACGCATATTGCAATGATTAAGTCCTTTCCATCCTGATAATGGGAGAAAATAGTGTAAAATACCATTTTCTTGAGCTCTACGCGCACACATCGTCCCAATAAAGCCTATTGTCTCTATGTATTGTATGATGCAACTGTAATTTTTTTCGTCTGTGCCCCAAAAATTTTATTTTGCCCCCCCCCGACCAAAAAAGCTGGCTACGCCCCTGTATCAGTGTAGAAATTTTCAGATAAAAGGGGTCATTCGGTGTTGGCAATTAAGGCCAAGGAAAGTCGATTTTAGTTTCCCGTCACCCGCCCTCACTTCATTTTCTGACCCTCACTTGAATTCATTATTGTGATTTTCCAAAAAATACCAATAAAAACTGGTTATATTTGCAAAACAAATTATGAATATCCCTTTATTTTTTGAGGAAAAATCTAAATCAAAACATACATTTTGCTGTCAACCATTCAACCTTGCAGACTCTTTGTATTAAATATACTTTTGAATCTCATTTGGGCTAAACATCCATCTTCAAATGAGTGAGCGGCAAATAACAACACATTTTACATGCGTGTTGGTCATATAATGAAAGGCAGACAAATAATGAATAATGAAAAAGTTACCTCACTTGTTTTCAGAAATTATGTGACGGGAAACTCAAAATTGACTGTTAGGCCAATTACAATTGATCCTTAGTTTCCTGTTTCCCTCGCGCGTCCAAAATCAAGAATGGAAAAATATTTAATTATTTTATTTTTATTTAGGTATTTTCATCTTTTAATTGACTTTTTAATTACTTTTATTTGCTAATATCTGTTTTTGATCATCTCAACTTTGATTATGAATATAAAACAAGAACATTATAGGGTCCCCTACTAATGTTAATGTAAAAAATCAATTATAAAGGTAAAATAATTAAATCCGTAGTCTTAGTCAAAATGACCAAATGGACTGTTGATAATAGTCACGACCACATTTTCAAAATAAAGAAAGTAATAGATAATTAATAATTAATAATTAAAAGTCGCCTCGTCCTTTATTTTCAAACTTGAAACAGGAAACTAAGAATTAATTGTGAAGGGCCTTAGGGGCCTAATGTAATGATGGGGTGATTTTGTATGGGAGTGCCCAAATCCCCAAAATATCACATCATTAACAATAAAAAATAGCTTTTTACCCAATTTGGATCTACCCAAAACTGGTCCATCCATCTTTTTTAAAGACATGTTAGACAATGCTGGTCATGGTTTATTTCTATATTGCTAAATAATTTGAATATGCGCTTCTATGTTTCAAATTGTAAACTGAACTTGACTTTGGAAGTGAGGTGGATATGTGCATCAATGCATCAACACCAGTTCGAAACTATACGTCAGTGCTTTGACACGAAAGAAGGGGTCTCATTCAGTCACAAAAACGGTCACTTCCTGTGAGACTGTTATCATTAAAATGTGATTGCTTTTTTTTTAGAATGGGAAGCAAAATATGGGAGTAAGAGCATAGACCCTATGGCAAGAGGAAGTTCAGTAAAACAAAAATGTGGTCATTGGGTGACAGTGGCGCAATTGGTCTGATTTCTGGGCACAAGCCATTTTTTGACAATTTTCAACTCTATTGGGGGATTATAAGAGGGAGATGAAAAATGGGGCTTCACATCCCCATTTTATTGAGTGCCTTCCACCATAATGGTGCTCACCCATGCACATGTGCACTGGCCTATAAGGCCCTTCACAATTGATTTCCGAGTTTACTGTTCAAGATTTTAAAAATAGGACGAGTTGACTTTTAATTATTAATTATTTATTATTTTCTTTATTTAGAATTAGCTATCACAACCAATTATCAAACATTTTTGACGGGAGTCTGCATTTAATTATTTTATTAATATGCTTACTTTTACAAATAGTATCAGGTGCAGTTATGCTGTTTGTTTATTCATCATTATTGTTGATATGATTCATGTTAGAAAGTATATAGCTAGTAAAAGTTATTTTAAAGGAGAAAATCCAAAATAAAAATAAAATAGTTAAATATTTTGAAATTTTCAATTTTGGACGCGGGCGGTAACAGTAAACTAAGAATTTAATGTGAAGGGCCTAATCAATGTCGAAATTCACCTTCATATTGGACTAGAATATAAAAAATGTTAGTGTTCATAATGGCCATGCATCTTGAAGTGGTCATCATTTGCATTTCATCACTATACTCGTGCATCTATTTTTGGTTATTGAAAATTATGTATTTTCTTTTCTTTTTCTTTTTTTTTACAGAATTTGAAAGCTCATTACTCTGTTAGGCCCTTCACAATTGATTCCCAGTTTACTGTTCAAGATTTTTAAAATATGACGAGGTGACTTTTAATTATTAATTATTAATTATCTATTATTTTCTTTATTTAGTATTAGTTTCAACCAATTATCAACCCGTTTTGACTGGAGTCAGTATTTAATTATGTTATTACTTTTACACATAGTGTAAGGTGCGGTTATGCTGTTTGTTTATTCATCATTTATTGTTGATATGATTCATGTTAGAAAGTAGCAAGTTAAAGTCATTAAAAGCTATTTCAAAGGAGAAAATACAAAATATATATAAAATAATTGTTCAAAGAACAGACCTTCCAGAATAGGTAGTCGTTACTCTTAGTTTCATGCCTAAAAAGGCAATCGTCAGACGACACGATGAAACTCAGAGTAACTTTTAGGCATGAAACTCAGAGTAACGACTACATATTCTGGAAGGTCTGTTCTTTGAATTTTTATACGCTCTCCCTTTTGGGATTGAGCACTTTATTCAAAAGATAGTCTAACTTGAGTAAAATGTTATAAAGTAATTAAATATTTAGCAATTTTCAATTTTGGACGCAGGTGGTTAACATTAAACTAAGAATCAATTCTGAAGAGCCTTATCTAAGATAATCATAAAATCATATCAAATTCTAACACATTCTATGTTTCTTTGCAACACCATCATTCCCAAAGAAAAACATATACTAATAGTGAACTGTTCAGGAATGATTCACCTCACTGAATTTGTAAAGAGGCTCTTGCATGACATTCATTGCATCAATACCAATCTAAGTTACTTTTGACAATAGATGATGGTAAATAAATGATGATTGTCTATCATTTAAGGGGGTACTACACCCATATGGTAAATTTGTGACTATTTTTGCATTTATCTCAAAAAATAATTATACACTGGTAACAAAAGTTATGTATATTATTGGGGCAAGATATCCAATTACTACACTGAAATTTCAGTGACTAAAGACAAGCGGGTCAGTATATATGATAGGAAACGAGGTACATCCTAGTGGTACCTTATTTCTGATCATAAATAACAAACCGCTTGTCTTGCCTCACTGAAATTCCAGTGTAGTAATTGGATTCCTTGCCCCTATAATATACATAACTTTTATTACCACTGTGTTATTAGTTTTTGAGAAAAATGCAAAAATAGACACAAATTTTTCGAGGGGTGTAGTACCCCCTTAACTGATTTGATTCTCTTCTCAAATTTTCACAGAATGAAATTAGGCATTTGAATATCCTTGTTCTAAAACAAAATGGAGCGTAGCATTACATCATGGGCTTTGTTTTCACAAATTGCTGTATTGTTACATCATCATGGGCTTTGTTTTCACAAATTGCTGTATTGTTACATCATCATGGGCTTTGTTTTTACAAATTGCTGTATTGTTACATCATCATGGGCTTTGTTTTCACAAATTGCTGTATTGTTACATCATCAAGGGCTTTGTTTTCAAAACCAGTGAGCCAAATCCAATGAATATCACAAAAGGCAGAATATTAACGGGCCACCCATTGCTGTAAGCAAATTTCTAATTTTTAGGTAGTCCCAAGGCTTAAAAAATTGTTTGATTGGCATAATATGAAAAAAAAATTGGGTGGGTAGGTCAGGATTCATTTTGGTTAAAATTTGGTCTCCTATATGAACAGTTCAAATCCTATTGCAACCAAACTTAGCATGCATATATTTTAGGGGGAGCTTTGGGGGCTTGAGCCCCCCCCCCCCCAATAAAAGCAGGGGCAGAAAAAAAGAAGGGGTGGCAGAAGATGGAGGGGCAGCAAGAAGAAGTATTAAACATAAAAGGGCAGCAAGAAGAATTATTAGTGATAAAAAAGGGGAAAATTATGGAAAAATAATGGAACTATACCTTTTTTGTCGCCTGCAGGCCCATTATTGTTCGAGGGAGTTTTGGAAATTAGAGGGGTGTACAGTAACACCTCTAATTATTTAAAAAAAAAAAAATTTGTTGAGAAAAATCAAATTTACCCCTACCCCCACCCCCACCCCACCCCACTTTTTAGATTCTTCAGTTGAGCGACAACCTGGCTGGGTCAACCTTTTCGGGCTGTTGCTGCGGGGGTGGCAAATTTTACATTTTATGTAGCTCCCCCGAAGGACCGCCACGATACACCACTGCTTAGGTCATAGCTACACTATGGAATCCTTCATGTATAAGTGGTTTTTGAGGTCATATACAAAATTATACATATGTCAAAGGTCATTTGAGGTCAACTTGTATAATATCATTATGCAAGACTGTTGCTTAAAATGTGGTCTCATATGAACAATTAAAATCCTATTTCAACCATTATTATGTTTTGATGAATCCAAGTGTGTGAAAATATTGGATCCAAAACATATAATAATGATAAAATACGTCTCGTTCAATATTTTAAAACTCATGCATAGCTCGACCAATAAGCTGGTAAAATAGACTGAAAATTCTCACATGAATATATGCAGGTGGATCACTACCCATATCTTCGGACGAGCTATCTGGAACTGTTATCCTTATTTTTTAATATGTATTTTTATTGGGACATGCTGAGATAAAATAAAAACTCTCCCTTTAGAGGGAACTGAGTTACTTTAGGCTTAAAGCATGCAATGCTTGGGGGCTGTGCAATAATTTCGACTCTCCCCAGTGTAAAATTTCAATGTGCCAAGAGATGCTTGCCCCACCCTCTTGGCATGCCAAATCTCCCTCCTTCTCAAGCTGCCCAAAGATCTTACTTTTTGGGATCCCAAATTGCAAACCTTGTCTATATTCTGAGTGCAACGAGCAGGAAAATTTACGTTTAAGTCTAAAATCATTTCTCTACTGTTTTCCCAAGCCTTTTTATATATAGTGTTTTATTTAAAACGTATGAATTTGTGCCAAAAATTGATTTGTCTCCCTCTGGACTTGCCAAAAATTGTGTCCTCATCTTGGTTGGCAAAAAAAACATCTTGTCCATCGCCCCAATTTTACCCTGCCCCGCCAGGCTCATAATTATTTATATAGTATAGCGAATTATGAATAGTTGCTTATATTATAACAGCTACTGACTCAATTTATTTATCACAGGAAATGAAGGCGTGCCGGGTGAAGGGCTGTCGGTTCTATGGGAAGAAAATGGTCAATTGGTCAGCACATGCAATAGAGGCACACAAGCTTAAGATGAGTGTTCACGAAGGACTTCCTGTGTGCACCAAAAAAGATATGAAGGCAGCATATAAGGACTCAAAGTACAGGAGTCCTGAAACATGCTTATACCCAGGTTGTTGAAAGAAGAACAGCATGTATAAACGAATAAATCGCCATCTTCCCAAACACGGCTTATCAAAACGTCGCTACGTATTGATTAAAGACATGTAAGTAGCCAAATGTTCACTTAAACTTGTACATTACATACGGGGTGTTCATAACACATCAATATAACAAACAGGAATTACAATTGATGATGTGACTTATATTGGTGTGGGGCTGTACATGTAACTAAATAGCACTTTTCATTGTTTTAATTGGCTCAAAATTAAAAAAAGGTACATGTATGTGCATGACATTTTGTGAAAAAAAAATTCTTTTTGTTGCAAACTACTGATGTATTATAGGTGCCAGTGGTGCTCGCTAGAGAATATTTTGAGTGACAACAGACTTCCCACTTTTCAGTGTACCTGTACAACTAAAATTCAATTCAATGTCTGTGTAAAACCTTTTAAAACATTTTAGTAAATAGAACTATGATGATTTTGTCTTCAGATTTACTCTTGTATTTTTCATTCTCTCTTTTTTCCCCTTTTTTTTGTACAGGATGAAGATGCAAGCAAGATTCATCAATAAAACAGATGGGAAAGTTGAATCATCATGTAAGTGATTCTGAATTTCAATCTGGGAGGGCGGCACTTTTATTTTAAGTCGTGTATCACCCACATACAAGGACTTTCAAAAATTAGTTTAAAATTGATCCAAAGCAAGTACAATGCAGTTGTTTTCCAACCAATAAAAAGCAAGTATTTTAGTGTTATGAGTTATGTGATGAACGCACCTAAAATCAGTCAAGAGGCCCGAAGAAAAAACAATTAAAAAGTACATGTTTTGAGGATGCCAAGTTTAGCTGCCTTTTTTGAGTAACATATTGATAAGTATGATTAACAAGGTACTCTTTTTTTTTTTTTTTTGCTGTTTTTGATACCCTTAGCAAGATTCTCGCGTATCATTTCGGGACGTAGAAAAAAGACCTGTTTCACTTTTATTTATACATGGGTGAAATACAACTTAAAAGTGCCCTTTGCTCGCTACGCTCTATTGGGTCTCATTTTGAGAGTGCCCCCCCCTTACCAGGAAGGGGGGTGGTAGTTGAATCTCAAAAGCAGTTTATTAGTTTTTCTATTTCTGCATTCAGGACCCAGCAGCTTTCACATCATTATGAAAACTGATGTGACCAGTGCACTAAGTAAACCCATCCCAGTCCCAGTTCTCATTGAAATGTTATTGTACGTCCCCCCCCCCACCCCATATGGGCTTCAGATTTGCAATTGATGATGTGGCATAGTAATCCTGATCTTTGATATCGCAAGCTTTTTGATTTTTATTCCAAATGGCCTACAGCACCTGGTCTATTCATCTATTGTGTCCAATTTAAGCACTGACATATTATAGAGGCCTTGCATGTGACATATCATCCCGTAAATATGGCGGACTACTCAAATGCATTCAAAAAAAGCATGATTGCAATCTACCATGACAGTTCGTCCCACACACATAACCCTGCACTACGATCAAATAGGTTGATGACAACATTTGATTGAATGGACTACACTCCGCCATAACTACGGCAAAGGACACCGTTACAAATCCTTTGTTTGGAGCCAATGGATAATTTCATGCAGGGCCTCTATTGGGAAAATGTTGCTAATCAATATTCAGAAGATTGCACAATCAGCATCCAGTTTCTGAAATTGGGTTACTTGTGTTAGACAGGTGTGTTAAAATATACCTGAGGTATGGGCTTTAGATGCTTTACCATCATCGAATGGCTGCCTTGTTCTGTGATGTGATTATACAAGGTGTCCCATAAAAAGGGTTACATGTAGAAAATGAACCGCATTTTGTAATGGTTGGTACAACAAAACAATGTGATTTTTTCAGATATTATTTATTCATCCTTCTTGTAACTATTTGCTAAGTTTCAATTCCGTATCTTAAAAGTAACTTAACTTATGAGCGCAAGATGACAGTCGTGTCAAGAGTGACTAACTATCAAAATATCAATTTGTCTTTCGTTTGCAGTTTGGTTGTTGTTTTCTGTACACATTTTGCCATGATTGTAAAAGAGACAATCAAAATGATTCATTGTGTATGTATTATTACTATGTTAAATCAGATTTAATTCAAACTTGCTCTTTTGTTGTCCTAAAAACAATGAACTTGGCTCAGTTGGCTGAATCCAATTGGGTAAAGTTGGGACATGTGTAATATTCTGCCCCAAAAATCAGATTAAAAAAATATTTTAAAAGAGAAGAATTAATAATATTTCATTTTTATTAAATGATTAAAATGTTTAAAAAAAACAATTAATTTGTAAAAAATAAAAATGTGCTTCTTCCAGAAAATGGCAAAAAATCCAAAATTATACAATATTGATGTTCTTGTAATAATATGGCGTGGTGTCTTCTACACCATAATTTTAATGCATGTTATTGTATAATAACAAGAAAGAACTGATGCTGAACAATAACTTTATTTGTAATACTCAGTTAAGGGATGGAATATGAACA